>NC_142526.1:25738569-25778569 GCF_964205215.1 Stylophora pistillata | reverse complement strand
GTTTAAGTCTACCCAAAGGATTGATGCAAATCTACCTCAAACGTTAATAATTTTTGTTAAAAGCTTAATGAAGTCACGAGTGATTGCATAGCCATCGTGATGTGCATACAAGCTATCATTAAATTTCATAATTGAGTGAGGTACAAGTTCGAGAGTTGACCTTATGTTCCTTTCCAGAAGACCCGTTTATTGAGAAGCTGGCTAGATGTTTTTGTTTGTTTGTTGTTGTTTTTTTTTACCTCTCTCTTCCATTATTTCCACGCTTCATTGACCTAAGGCATCTCAAGCTCAAAATTGGCTGGATGGGGATAGGTGCTACGCATTTGTGGGGTGTGCTCCACAGTGAGAAGTCTCTTCACAGTTGTTGTGTTTAACACATTTCTAAATAGTAGAAGTTCCTTCCTACTTATCCACTTCTACAAAGATTGTCCTCCGGCAAACCAAGATTACTTATTTGCCCTTTGGCATCTCCAATGTTCTTTTCCTTTGACTGAAAAGTGATATTTGCAAATCTTCATTGGTTACTACCTTTTGTCTTTGTAGAGAAACTGAGAGAGGAGACTTCGTCTTTTATGCTGATCGTCTTGTGAGTGAATTAAACAATGAATCAATATTAGTATCATCCAGGTTTTGATTTTGCAGGTGTTAATAGTCAAAGCTGATTGTTGTTTCTCCCCTAGATAAGACTGGTTGTAGAAGAAGGTCTGAACCAGCTGCCATATGAAACTTGTACTGTGACAACACCCACTGGTAAGATCTTTTTATCCTTGTCAGTGTCAGGAATTGAAAGATTCTGATGCTAAAACTATTTTCGAACATCTAATTATACACATGTGGCTTGAAATACATTCAATAGAATAAGTTAAAGCAAAAATGGTCTTTATCTATTCCCTTTGCTTTGTTCTTTTTATCACCTTAGGAGCCTCATATGAAGGGTTAGCTTTTCAGAGAGGAAACTGTGGTGTCAGCATTATGCGAAGTGGTAAGTGTGAAGTGAGGAAACAACAGAACAAACAATACTTACAGCAACCTAGCATTAATTCATGTAACAAAATAAATAGACACAAACTGACTAAAATGTTAAGAGTGCTCAGGGTTTTTGCAGCACTGCTGTTTGATAATCAATACTTTCCCGAAAACCATTATGACTGTATAACTTGCAATATTGTAATGTACTCAAATTTAGTTACTCTTGACAAAAATGCATGTTCTCTTTCCATGTTTCAATTATGTAAAGGCATGCAGTTACGTCTGGCTTTTCATCATGGACTTCAAATACAGCATACAATTGAGAAGTATAGAAAGCCAACCCTTTTCATTATAAGTGTGATTTTGTGACCTTAGCCATGCAATACCTTATCAGTAATTGATGAAAGAATAATTTTCTACCTCAGTTGACAGTAATGTAGCAATCGGATTGGGCAGTTAGCTATTGTCAATAAGAGTATAGACATCACTGCTTGCATCAACGTGTTGCACAACATGTCACGTACTGAAAGAATCATAAAATATTGTTTATTATTATTATTTTGATGTTGATATTGTGGCAAAAAAACAAATTGACAGCAATTTAATTTAGCATGGTCTGTACTCTTATTGAAAACAATATTTTGTCCAAAAAGAGCCACAGCAGTACAATTATTATTTTTTGGGGGGAATTAAATAAGACTTCTCTTGGGTTACCCTGCTCTCTGTCTTGTTGGCTTTATGAGTATTATTTAACAATTATTCACTGAAGGTGAGCTGAATATCGTCGAATAATCCCCGAGACGAAGTCAAGGGGATTATTCAACAATATTCACTGAACCTGAGGCGAATAATTGTTTTAGTATAATTTCAGAGCTGAACAATAGAGAAATTTCTGAAATCATAAAATTTTAGTAACATTTATTAACATTTTATTTTAACATTTTATATAAACTGCATGGAGCGGTTTATATAGTATCATATAAGGAACCACTCGACCAATCAGATTGCTCAGCTCTGAAACTATACTAATTTTTAATATTCCTGGTACTTACTGAATGATATTTATATTCATGTAGCCACAGTTGTGCAAGGTACTATTACTGCTTTTTTATTTTATTAAAGCGCTACGGAGAACTAGTCGAGCTTAGCACTATATAAATACTTTATTTTTATTTTATTTTTTATTTATTAGTGCACTTAACTCGTTGACAACTAACAGTGACCAGCACCTAATTTCTCCTCATTGTATCACCCCTGAATACCACATCATAGTCACAAAAATAAAAAAAAAATGATCATCAGCTAAAGAAACTCTTGATTGTTAAAGAAATTCTCATCATTAGCTCTTTAGAATATGTACAGGACTGTATGGAGAATGTATTTACTGATGTAAGGGTGTGTAAGGTTAAGAGATGCTAAGAATAGCTTCTCTTTAACAAAATACTTGCAGTAAACCCTTTTCAGAATGCTTAAATTGTAGGTGTTTCCATGGAACTCTTTTTGTTTCCTTTTTTTTTTTTTTTTTAAAGGTGAAGCTATGGAGAAAGGATTGCGTGATTGTTGCCGATCAATAAGAATAGGAAAAATTCTGATCAAAGTCAATGAAGAATGCAAGACACCAATGGTAATGCAGTTTATTAAACCTAGAGCACAGTTTGGTTTAGTGGAAAGTAGTTTGATTTGAAATCTACCAAGAAGTTTATCTTTGTTTAACATTAACATATGTTGTAATTCCAAGATTAAAAAGAGCAGAGAGTGGTCTGTTAAAACAAGTTTTGAAAGTTACCATTGATATTGATTATGACTGAAAACTTGTTTTCAACAAAATTGCAGTGTACAATTTCATTTGATATCAAGTCTCAGTGCATTACTGGGTGATAACTTAAAGGTAATTTACCCCTTTAACTCCCACAAGTGACTAAGACAGAACTTCTTCTTACAATATCATTATATTATCAGGCAGGCAAGTGATGAGAATAAAGACAAATATGAATTAGGGGATTATTAGTTGATCCAATACCTAATTCTCTAAACTAACATCACAAGAATTGTATGGCAGACAGTAAGGAGAATTAGTAATGAGATCTCAAGAGTAAAAGGGTTCATTTACATTTGTTTTGTCTCCTCTTTATACAAGGTCTATTATGCAAAGTTCCCTCCTGGTATTGATCAGAGAAAAGTTCTTCTTATGTATCCTCTCCTGAGTGAGTACAAAAGCATTATACCTTTTTGATTTGATACATATGATTTGAATACTACATGGGCTTGTATAGAAAAGGAATTTCTCTTCCAGTGTTCAACTCTATTTCTCAAAAGTGAGGGCATTTAACAAGTGAGATACTGAGTTGAATACTCCTTGAGAAATTTAATATTTACAAGCAACTGTGTAAAAAAAAATATTATTTTGTTCATTTTATAAACACCACAAGCCTTACTGACAAGAAAAGTATATTTTATCACTGAATCAACTTAATAGAGAGTGACTTGTCAGCTAACTGGCAATATTACATGTAAATACATGTAAAAAGTTAACTTTTCATGTGTGCAGTTACAGCTCTTAGGGTTACAAATCCTTGTAAAACACAGCAGTTTTATAATAAATGTATTTATTTATTTTATGTATATTCATATTTGCTTATTTGTTGTTTGATTGCTTTGATATAAAAGTCGCAAACTCAACAGGAGTTCTTGCCAAATAGGAATGTTTTTTTTATGACAGTATAGGATTTGACAGTTGGAATGTAGTTTTCACTCTGGTGGTGCAAACATATGATTAGTTGATATACATGTAGAGCAATTCCTTTTTCAACTTAACTTGGATAAATGAGAGATGTAGTTGTACAGTATGACATAAATTATTTTTAAGAAAGGGTGATGATCATGAGTCCTTTGATCTTCTTCAGCAGATTCAGGAGCTACTATAATAACAGCCATCAAGGTTCTTCTTGATCATGGTGTTAAACAGGAAAATATTCTGCTTTTGAATGTATTTGCCACCCCAAACGGTGAGTATGTTTAATAAATGACTGGCTTCAGTGAATTTAGATGTCACTCAAAGGTGATGCTCTTTTGTTGGCCTTAGACTTCTTTCACAGTGCTCTGGAAAGAAGTAATTCCTTAGTTTTAACTTGTATATAAATAAATTAATTTCTGTTTGGTCTTTCTTTCATTTCAAATTTATATCCATAGTCATTCCTTGGACATGAACTGGACCAACAGACAGATTGATTAAAATTACTCTCAAAAAAGTGTCTTGATATTCACTGAATCGAAATATGGCATCCAATTTGAATTACCATTGTTTTAGACTTACTAGCCTCGTCTTGACGTGGAAACACAAAAGGATCATCACATTTTTGAGAGGCTAGTCAGTCAAGAACAATGGCAACTCAAATTGGACGCCATATTTCGATTTGGTGTATGCCACAGTGTAAGGTGTAATTCTGTAAATTCAACAAGTAATGAGACTTCTTTTACTGTTTGTAGGCCATCCAGATTTTTCTATAATTATTATAATATGTTTCTGCAGGCGTGAAGCAGCTACTGAAAAACTTCCCATCTGTTACCATTCTGACATCAGAAGTGCACTCAGACTGCCCCTCATATTTTGGACAGAGATATTTTGGAACAGATTAATGTTACAGGAAGATATGGAAATGCATTCTCCTTGAAGCTCTTACTAATCTTCTCTTTACCATGGATTCCACAACAATCACTTGCAGAGCCTTAAGCAGAATCATGAATTTTTGTTTTATTTTGGCATTAAGAACTCAGCATGCTAATGTACATGTACATGAAGCGGATGACAGCAAAATGAGTAATGCAGGAAGAAGCCATCAGGGTTGCTATAAACTGTTGACCCCTCTCCCAAAATTGATTTGGATTAACATGCATTCTCTCCTACAGCAGGAACTCATTATGCTGTAGACAGGTGATGAGAAAAAAACAACTAATCAGGACAAGGGAGTCATGGTGATATACAATGTGCTTAAGTGATTAACAAGGAATCACACAGTAGAGAAAATTGCAAATTAGTTCTTGAGTTGAAAATTTTAATTGAAAACTACTGCATAGGTGTGCTTCAAACCATATTCACACCCTACACAAAACTTTGAAGGAGATCCTGTTTTTAATTTTTTCTACAAGAAGCACAGACACACAGCAACTCGCATTAACTCTGCTTAAAAAGCCAAAATAAAACAATTTTTGCAACAGAAAAAAATACAATTATTTGTAATCTGACTTACAGTCTGCATGGCATGAAACCATCATTGGACACATGCATGTATTGCAATTGTTGCTTTCATATTTGTATGGAAGTTCTCAACCAAATTAAACTGAACCCACTTATTGAACTCAAACATTGAAAATTAAATTTTCATATTACATAAACTTTATGACGCCCCTACTCTATTCTGAGACATGATGAGCTGGCAATGTGTGTGGTAGGAGCTAACACTCAACAGAAAAAATACTAGGCTAGAGAGTGTCAGAAATTGAGCCTGGTATACTCTTTGAGCAGCACTTCCCAAACTCAAAGTACACTTGACCCTTTGACCCCAAAAAGTGACTAGTATCCAATTTCTCCTTACAGTTATCAACTCTGAATCCCACATAAAGGTCACAAAAACAAAGAAAATTATCGCCAACTCCAGAAGCTCTTGATTTTTAATCAAATTCCCCTTGTTGCAGAATATGGATTACCTTTCCTTTACAGAGTGAGTGTTATCAAACCATCTAAGGGTTGGGTTGTGATCAGTGGTCACAATAATCTAACTAATGAAACTTATATTTTCACACCCTTCCGTGTTGGAGGAAATCAATCTGGTTACACACATTTTAATCTGATTAAAATTGGGTCTCTATGAATTTAAGTAATCGCCAGAAATACTTCTGCAGTTACATGCCATTTGACTAGTTGAAACGAGCATTTCTTTCTTCATGGTAGGCTTCTTTACTTTTTTGGAATAGTTTGTTTTTAGTCTTAATGTTCTATCCATTAAGCCGGGATTCAAATTATGGAAGGATCTGTTTGCAGCTAAAATGATGAATTTATTAAATATTCTGCAGTTTTGTTTTTGTCATAACTGCACTTGTAAACATTAAATTGAGATGGAAAGGCAATTAATAAAATTATTTTGTCTCCAACCAGCAGGGAATTCACTCTTCAGGTAGCCTTTTAAAAAAAAATCGTATTGCCATTCATTCAAAGTGAAGGCAAATCAGAAATCATTGCTTTTGACCTGTAAAATTCAACAATAAAATACAAATCAGCCAGTTGCTTGAGTTAATTTAACAACATTTGATTTCAAGTCAAGAATAAACGTTTTTTGCCTTGTCACACACTGTCTTGAATACTAGCCTCATTACAAAAGTTGTACTTGATTTGCATTAACTCCAGTACCCTATGAGAGACTAGAATCTATTTTCTTTTACAATTTCACCCCTCAGTCATATATTTAGGTCATGAGAATAAAGGAAATGATCACAAACTTGAGAAGTTATTTACTCTTTAACAAATTCTCCTTGTCAGCTCTTAAGGAAATGTATGAAGAACAGTGTGGAGAATATGTAAACTGATGTTATGGTGTAAAGGAGTTAATAACTTCCCTCCCCCACCCCCTTATTTAAGGTGAAAGCAACAATTAAGTAAAATCCCATGAGAGGAAAAAGTGCAACACTGAACTGGCAAACAGGCTAAAAATATTAAACTTTATTTTTTCAATTTATGTTTATGCAGATTTGTGGAATTACTTGTTAATGATACAAAACTCTGATTTGGTTTTTAAGAAAATGGGTATCACAGTTTGCATATTGCAAAAGGAAATCTATTGAGCTATAAAATGATTATAAAACTGTCATGATAAAGTCGATCAATCCCCAAGTATCAAAACTGATTCAGTAATGAATTTGTTGAGACTTATAATAATGACACGAGCCCTTTGTGTTCATCAGTTCAAAGTTACTTTGAAGACTTCAAGCAAGATCAATTAATATCGGATTTCAAAGGATGACGGGCTGCAGCCTAATGAGTCACAATTATCCCAACTTAAACGTGTACAATGCAAGGCCTTGGACTACTACTACATTTGCTGGCTTAATAAATACACAAAACGTTGCAGTTTACACTACAATTACATTAAAAAAAGTACCACTGGAATTGAAAAAAATAAAAAAAAAAAACCCTAAGGGCAAGTTATCTGCTAGGTCTAACCTGAACCATGGTTTTAAGCAACCATTGGGTTCCAAGGATTCTCTAAAACAGGGTTGATTCAATTAAATAAATGTTCTTCCACTATTAATTTTGACCCTCTTGGTGCAGTTCACATAAAGATGACTTAATCATATACAATGGCCATTAGAGTATATAACCACTGTATAAACAAGAAGGGATCTCACCATTGAGTCAAATAGTGCAGGATCTAGACATTTCTAAAATAAGTACCTACATGTACAGCTGATATTTAAATCTAAAGGGTCATCTCCTCTGAGTATAAAAGAAGAAAAGGTTAAAATGAAAATTATTGACCCCACCCCAACTCTAAACATGGATTAAGGAGCAAAGATCAATATTATTTGAATGAACCTAAAGAAAAGTCAGATGAGGTGACTAAGGCATTTGTATCAGAGTAACATGAGCAGAGCTGGCTGCCAATTTCACAGTAGTTACTTTAGTTTATCTTAATGTTCCACCAACCCAAACTGTACTAATTAAAACTGTAACTTAGCAATTTCTTGACCATTGGCCAGCCTAGTTGTAGCCAGAATCCCAGTTTCAAAGACATGGAAGGGAACCTGGATTACTAAGTTCACTGGAATCTTCAACTGTAACATTCTTTGCAGACAAAGTATGCTACATCTACTTTTTAAGAAAATGAGAGTAATAAAAATAGTACTTTTTCTCAACAAGTTAATAACAGAGATACGAGTCCCTTGCTGAAGACTGTAATTGCAGTAAGGCAGTCTTGATAAGCATTCAAAGAGCATGTCTTGTGATGAAAAATATATCTGGGTATTAAATAACTAGCTGAGCCATGTGAATGTTTGTCTTCATTTCCAACCTTTTTTTGGCCACAGTATAAAATTTTACTTCAGTTTCAGGAATTCTCCTAAATGTTCTCCTTCAATGGCAGCCTCAAATTCTTCAAAGCCCTGGATTAAAAAAGACAAAGGTTATCATTAGAATTCAGAGTTCAAAGGTAAGCTAAGTTCAATGAGTTAGCTGTTTTCTGATATTTTGAGGATTTTGTAAAAAGAAAAATTTTGAATTTAAATTTATTACATGACTGTGTAATTACCCAATTTGAGCCATTCTTGATCAGTTTGAGCCATTCTTGGGATCAATTTGAGCCATTCTTGATCAGCCATTCTTGAACCAATTCTTGATCAGATTTCTGGTTCAGCAAGTTTTTCCATTTTTGTGAAGCCTAGTTTATTGGTAATGATCCCAATATTTTACATGGTTGAAAGGGTTCTGAAGTCACAGAAGCACATCCTCATCCTGGCAGAAGTTCACAAAGTGCACACCCTCCCCCCCCCCTTAGATTTCTCTTGACATATAGGACAACTTTCAACTGAGTGTCAATTAACCCTTTCACTTCCAAGATCTCATTTATCTGACTATTAATTCTCCTTACCATCTTCAGCTGCTATACAATTCTTATAACATCAGTTTGGAAAATTTGGTATTGGATCAACTACTAACCCCCTAATTGATATTTTTCATTATTCTCATTGCTTGTCTGCTTGATATTGTATTGTTGTTGTAAGGAGAAATTCCGTCTCGATCACTGATAGGAGTAAAAGGGTTTAAAGTAATCTATAGCTGAGGATGCATTTGCTTTAATTCACTTTGCTCCATGATTTGTCTAGAAAACTTTCACACTCACATACAATCACACACAAACCTAAATGAGCCTATTGCAGCTTTTTATTTATTATTTTTTTTCCAGCCTATTGCAACTTGATAACTCACAAGTTTTTTTTTTTGACTTTGGGTTTATCCTGAGAACCCCAGTGATTATTTACTTCTTTTTAGCTGTGGTTCTTTAACAGCCACTTACCCTTGACCCCAAGAGTAAAAGGTAAACTGAAGGTAAAGCCTACTTATGAGCCATGTGGCCCATCAGGCCGGCACTTAACTCCGGTTTCCGTAGCATGAAGCGGCTAGGAGCAATTCTACTCCCTCCTGGATGGGATGCTAGTCCATTGCAGAGCTACCCCTAGCATTAAATTCACAAGTACCCAGTTAATTCTCCTGGGTGAAGAGAGGCACTGTGAGAGTAAAGTGTCTTGCCCAAGGACACCATACAAAGTCCCCAGCCAGGGCTCGAACCCGGACCACTTGATCCAGAGTTGAGCGCACTAACCATGAGACCACCACACCTCCATACACCCCTAGGAGTGACTAGCATCTAATTTCTCCTTTTAACAACACCTTCAAATCACACATTAAGGTCAGGAGAATAAAGAAAATGATCACCAACTAAAGAAGCTCTTGATTGTTAAACAGATTCTCCTTGTCAGTACCTTAGGAAAGTACAGAGAACAGTATAGGGATTATGCAAACTGATGTTAGGGTGTAAAGGGTTAAAATGCATTCAACTTACCCCACAGTATTCATCACCATTGGCAATCTGAGGAGCTAAGGCTCCTTCATCTCCCACAAGTTCCCTCATTTTCTCTAAAGCATCAGAATCTTGTGCAACATCAATTACATCAAAAGGCACTTTATGTGCCTCTAATTGAGTGCGCATGTGTTGTTGACGTTTTTTAGTCTGGACAATGAAAGCAATTGAATGGTCAAAGGAGATCAAGAGAAGCAAACTAAAATAAAAGAGATTAATTAGCTGGTAAATGAAATTTTCTTTGAAAATCTATAATTATACATACAATTTTACATTATTTTCAACATTACATTTGAGCCTCAATCTAACATTTGAGTTAATCTAGTTTAATTAGGCTATAATTCTTAAAGGACAATTCCAAAACTCAAAATTACTGCTTAAAACATTCCAAATTTGATGTTGACAAGATTTAAAATTCTCCATGGTTTAAAAATTTTCAGCTACTGTCATTAAAGATCATGACATCTCTCCCATCCATTGTTACCTTAATTGCCTGAAAGATCAATATTGTTCTTCAATCTCGACAGAATTCTGACCATCCCATACTTAGAATTTTGAAACCCATCTTTAAAACTGGATATAAGTGTTTTCATTCAGCCTTCATTCACCCTCTAATTTTTTGAGCACTTCCACTTTTACCCAATTTCTTCACGCTGCTCCAACCCCAAACATTGCAGCAACATGACAGTCTATGACCAAATGCTAACAGTAAGGGTTTTATGCCCTTATCTTTATGGATAATCTGTGAACTTTTTTTTTTTGAGGTGATTCCTCAGTATTGAATTGCACAGTCATCCTGTACTGCACATAAAAATCATGTAATAAGCCAGCACACATTCAGAGAACATGGTTATAGGAATGGTTTTTCAATCAATGGACCAAGTTAAGGGGTGCAATGGTCTTTAGCTCATAAACAAGCATGTATTTTTTATTGCATAATTTTGGTGTACAAATTATCCCCTGTAAATTGGAGAAATTAAAAAATTCATCAAAGAGAAAAAAAGATTAAGCATAAAACATTCATAAAAACCAATTATGCAAATTATGCAAAGTATAACCTTGAAAGCAGTGACAATTTGAGTCTGATGTTTGAAACTGGGTGATTTTTCCTCAAATTATATAAATATATATATATATTGTGGGAGGAAAAAGACAAGTAAACTACAAGTTCATCCCTACAAGCCTGTTTCGTGGTCGCCCACTCATCAGGGGATTTAATGAGAATAAACTTTACCATTGCTTATATACAATATAATTTGCATGATCTAACTAGTCTAATTTATATATATATATATATAATTGTTCTATATGCTCGAGAATTTCTACCCATCAAGTTTTTTTCATTGTTACTCTTTCAGCTACTGCAAAATGTACTGTGAACCAATGAAATAATGTGTGTGATTAGTCCCACTGCAGGCATAAATGGGTTAAATTTGAACTGTCATATCTCTAAACCATTAGTGCAGTGATCTATCTTTTTTATTGTATTTTTCTAGACAGACATTAGTAGGGAACATTTGAGGAAAGTTAAAAAACAAATTGTTCTATAACTTTTTCTTTTCTGAGGAATCACCTTAATCTCCTGTAGACAATAGAACATTTTAAGATGCCAGAAACTAGGACTATAGTTTGTCCTTCTAAATGTCCAAACTTTCAAACTTGTATATGTGGTAACCTCAATACTACGTTTTGATCCGAAAATGAAACTCTTTGTCTCAAGCAGTATCGGAAAACAATTTTTGCCATAAGAAATAGCCATAAAATATCACCTTGTCTCAAATTTCAATACCATAGGAATGCTTAATCACATTTGACTTATCCGTTAAATAATGGTGTTGAGCTTACTCCAAAGTAGTTAAGTGAATTAATTTAATCGGCACATCTAAAATATGTGATAAATTTAGACATCAGAAGTTAATTTAAATCACGAGATAGTTTGTGAAATCTGCACAAATACAGACACGCATTGTGATTATCTGCCACTAAATGATATGTGAAGATAACAAAGCTCGGGTTGTTTTGATGTTCTCGAAGATCCCTTGTGGTCGAATATCTGTACAAATATGCTAAGTCTTCCAACCCAACAGGCTGGATCGCTGAGAAAATAAACTTTTAAAATATTCGTCTAGCTAAAGGTTTCCGTTTCAAAGCAAAAAGAACTCGAAGCGATAGAATCCTTATTTTTCGCGAAAAGACTGAAGAGTGATTCTTATGAGAACTTTCACAGTCATGATCCTACTGAATCGTTCCTTGAAGCACAAATGAATTATTCATTCAAGCATTGTAAATTGATCTTGGAAAATTTTTGTTTTAAACTTCGGCATGTAATGTCGCCTAGAAACTTGTATCCTTGGTTTAAATCATCTCATACTTACCTCCTTGTTTCCTGAGATATCGGAGACGAATAAGGTAACTTTTCTACTCATGATTCAAACGAAAGTGTTCTTCAGATTGAGTGAAATGGGAAACAAAGCGTAAACTCAGCGTCAACCCACAGACTACACCCCCTGCAACTCGTGGCAGGCGGCCACTGCTTGGACGGGGAAAACTGGTTACAAGAGTAATGTTTCACGCTTTGAGACATGTGTGACTTCGTGAGACCCGTGATATAATCCTCTCGGAAAGGTTGTATTAAGATCTGGTTGATAAGAAAACAAGCGAATAGCCTTCCCTGGCAAAGGATTTGGCGTTGCAGGTAGATTTATGACCTGTTAGGGCGGAAGTTGTTGTGTGACAAAAGGATTGATTGGCATCGAGACCAGACCTTGAATTTCCAGTTGTTTCCTCTAGCTTGAGGGAGGATCTAGAAATTGTTGCGTTTTATTCGAGGAAGGATTTGACGATTTGTACTGAAGCTTTACACCGAAGATGGCAGACAGGATCAAATTATATTTGTCGTCTGTCTCTAGTAATTTAGAGGTGAGTTCGGCGCAAATTGTACTATTTTCTTCTTTGAATCTCTAGCTTTTTCCACGAGGGTGTTGTTTTCTTGTAATGTGATAAACTGACTACACAGTCTATTGCAATGACAGAATCTTTCTTTGGTTCTGGCTACGTGTTCCTAATATTTTAATCTCGAAGTAACTTTAAGCTGTATTTGTATACAACAATTGCTTTTCCAGGGGGTTCGAAAGTTAAAATTGATACTTGATACGGAGGGTGCAGTAGTTCAAACTGTCTCCATTTTAGATTTTATGAAAGTGAATTTAAATGTATTTTCTCGTAATGTATTTGAAAGCAACTTTCTAGATTATAGGTACTCAGCAACGTGTCTCAACGTGACGTTAATTAGTCTATATGATAAGAGTGACCTCGGGCGAACGGGAGGAAGTCAGGCGTCTAATAGCTGTTGAACATGGACGTGAAGACAGAATTAACATTTCACATTATCAATATTTTTAAGCACCATCGATGCGAATAATTTTTCTTCATCATATCTTGTGTAAAAAATAGAAGTGTATTTCCTTTAAGCAAGTACTTGGAAAGAATTCAAACACAGCGCAAAAATTATTTCCAAATACAAAAGATGTTACAGTATTTGTATATATGATTTGATAACCCATCCATAATTACAATGTTGTGTGAGAAATATTTTCTGCGATCAAGATAGTGTTAGCAGATTTCAATCGATATCTACAAAGTTTAAAGACCTTGTTTTGGCAAGCATTTAAGAACAACAGCAGCATGCTACATTCACCCTCACAGCATTCATATTAATAACTCACAATTTAATATTTGTTTTTTGCTAGAAGTTGATTTTTTATGCAAGATCTCAGTAAGATTTTTCCTTTAGACACTAGACCTCTGAGGATGATATGAGCTTCATTTTTATCTCTATTTATATATACTTACCAAGTGAACATTATTTAGAGATTTAATCCACAGGCATGTATTTGCAATCCCTCAGACAGGGATGAATGTAGGATCTTTCATTCTTGGTCCCAGGACCTTCTTCTGGTGAAGTGTAGTGTGATCATCTACTGGCAGGTGGAGATAGAGTTGAAAGCACCATTGTTGGTGGGGATTAGGTCCATCATCTTGGAGGTCATATTCAGTTTTTTTGAAAAGTCATTCACAGCCACCAACAATGGTACTTTTTAAGATCTTCCTCTGCTGAGTAACCACACTTCATGATTCATTGTTACTCCTCTGGACCCAGTTGTTTAAAAGACAGTCAGTGAAAACCCAGGATTATAATTGGAAATTGTCCATGATTTGTCACAAAGTAAGGTGTTTATTATGGCTTACATTTCTGAGGGTTTGACCTCAGTGTAAGACAAAAACTGTGAAGCAACAAAACTAAATAAAAAATTTTCAGCTAACCCCAGGTTAGCTTAACCATGCTTTGAACAACTTGGCCCTGGGTTCTTAACCCACTTTCATCATATAGAACTTATTATTATTTTATATATATATATATATATAGGAAAAATATTGTAGTACACAAGGACGGACAACTTCGAGCTAAGAAAGACATATACTCAAATAAAAAGTCTAAGAAAGTTTAATAAAATATGTTTCGGTCCGAGACCTTCATCAGTTATAATACCTATAAAATAGAGATAGAAATGATAAATGATGATGTCTTTAAAATTTAGTGTACCCAGAATTTCACATGTACCGATACTGTTTTTTTTTTTCTTTTGTTTGAAATGTTGTATACTGTATTCACATGACTTTTACATTATATGGATTGTGGCCACAAAACTTTTTGTATAAGTTATATGTTGGCTTCTTTCCAGACCAAGAAACACCAGCAGAAAATTGTAATGATCATGGATAGCAAGAGAATTGATTATGACAAAATAGATATTGCTGCCAATGAAACATCAAAGACAAAAATGAGGGAGGTGATGGGTGATCCAAAAGGTTTGCCTCCACAATTGACAAAAGGTGATCAACACCTTGGGGTGAGTAAAAGTGGATGTATTGCTGCTCTTTGTTAAAGATGCTTTTACTGATTATGCAAATGCATTGACATAGTCAGTGTGACACTTGT
The DNA here is from genome assembly GCF_964205215.1 of Stylophora pistillata. Classification (NCBI taxonomy): domain Eukaryota; kingdom Metazoa; phylum Cnidaria; class Anthozoa; order Scleractinia; family Pocilloporidae; genus Stylophora; species Stylophora pistillata. The sequence goes on along the minus strand of NC_142526.1, from coordinate 25,763,974 downwards.
GATCTCATAAGTACACATGTGGCATATGGGGAGTTAGAACCTGGAAATTACACTGAATCCTTGCAATTGAAGCTTGTCATCTTACCACATTAGTCATTTTGTTATCAGTCAGAACCATTTTCTCTGGAATAAATTAGCAAAACTGTCAAACTTGTACTTTTGAATACCTGTGCACAGTGACCTAATGTATGCTATGAAATGTGATGTAGATCTGTCAGTTATGAACTAAAACAAACATACATTAAGCTATTCAATGTAAGATTAAAGGCAAGTATCATCAACAACTTTAATGCCTATCTTTGTAGGGCTTTGCCGAGTTTGAAGCTGCGGTGGAAAATGAGGAGCTCATGATTTTTTTGAAACTAGAGTAAATGAAGTAAAATCCCCAAGATGCAAGCTTGTGCAAAAGTCAGTTGCCATGTGTAGCTCAATGTTACAGTTTAAGTTAATGTGAATTAATGACCAAAGAAAATTTACTTCCTTTAAGTAGCAAAAAATGTGAATAATAAAACCATTGTTTAAGTGTGATGTGAAGTATGACTTTTTTTTAGCAGGAACAAGTTAGTGGTCCTTTGAATTCTTGTTCAGCCACATGTACATGTAGTGTCGTTAGTAGGAAAATCCTGCAATGGCAGGGGTACAAAATGTATGTGTTCTTTCACGAACAAAATGTGAGGTCCATGCCCACAAAATAAAACCATTGAAACTTTGCAAACAGTACAATTTTGTTTCACAGCTGTCCTATTATTGAATGCCATTGTTCATGCATGAATATCATCTCTTCAAACTTCTGAATCAGAAGTGATAATGCAATATTTTTAGTTCAAAAAGGTTCTTTACAGGATAGCATGTTTTTCCAGCCGGCTCTATTCATTGATATTGAGTTCCTGTTGCTGTTCACATCATTTACAGATCTATAACATATGCTCTGAGACAGTTGGTTTCTGGAGCAAAAACAAGCTAAGTTCACCAGCTTGTAGCTAAAAAAATTACTTGTTTATTTGATTTTATATTTGTTTTTATAGCAATGAGTGTGTAAGTAAGTGTCCAAAGAGGACAGTATTTATGACAAGGTAATTGGTTAAAAACCCTTTCTGAAGCTAGCCAATTACTTTGACAAGTCAACAGTATTGACTTGACTTCCGTTTCAAATTTGCATAGAGAGGAGAACCCTCGGCTGTAAACAAATCTCTGCGAACTATTTTACGGATTTGTAAACGAATGCAATCAGTCTGGAGTTTGGAAACAAGAATTCGTGCCAGAGCAAATAGACGGGGTGTAAGAATACTACCAAGCTCATACCCAGAGCCTCACCAACCAACGTATTTATGCGCGATTTCAAAACATAAAAGACCCTGGGGACGAGTTTGGAATGCTACTTGTTGCTTGGTAAATTCGGAAGTACAAAACGCGGGCTGCCACAGCTCTTTCGCGGACACAATTAACTAGTAGTTGCTCTGTAGACTTCAGTGTTGTTATTTTGGCCTTCGAAGATTTTATCACACGGTGGATTCAAGTTGTGCGTCATCGTTATCGTTGTTATCAAGTTTCTCGTGATCATTCGTGGAGATTTCTTGTCTGCCGCTCTGGTCTTCCTCTTCTTGGATGGTGGCCTTGCAAAACCAGAATGACAAGAAATAGAAAATAAAGGCGAAACCTGAAAGACAAGACATAAATAAAATGTAGGATGACGATTAAAAACAGCCAAGTTAGACTGCAACATCTGAAAAGTAGTTCTAAAGTTATGCCACAAATTATTGTATACAGGGAAAAGTTTTGTTCTTCAACCTATATGTCAGGCAAAACTATTGGACATCTCTTATCTTAGGAGTAAATTAGGTGTTGCTTGTTCTTTTGGACCACCGTGAATCTCACAAATGGAAGAAAACCAAACGTTCAGTAACGCGAGAGGCTCTTAACTGGAGCGTCAACATGAAGCGTCAAGATAGGCCTTTCCCTCCCCAGGGAGAGTATGCCAGTTTATCGCAGTTTATCTCCCTACCCTCCTGGTGCATACTCCTTGCTGAACCCAGGTCAGGGTTCTCTAACCCAGAGCTCTCGACCTGAAGAACTGTACGCCAACCGTTAGGAAGACGTGTTTTTCATAGACATACGAAGCTAACCTGTGAAGCTAAAACCTGCGTATCCAAGCCGGTTTGTCAGCTTGTCAATCTCGTAAAATTGACAGTTGCCTCTCTTTCCACAGCTCTCTCCCCATTGGACACAGGTTCCATCAAAAATGGCGCCGAAAAGAAGCGGTCCTGGTAAGAATCCAAGACAGCGCTGGATTATAAACTGGAAGCCGAGGGCGTATGCTCTCTGGTTGTAAGGGACACACCTAGAATGAAATAGTCACATCTTTAAGTCTAGTTTGCCATACACGAGTTATAACTTTCCAAACAACGAGGAGGTATCTTAATTTGTACTGACGGGTTCTGTAACAACCTTCCTTCTGAGACTCGGGTTATTGCCAATCGTATCCCATCTAAGTTTCTTCAAAATCGGTAGATTACGTGGGGGTTAATAATTTTATAGATGTTTATTTCTAATTTTATGACTAATTAAAAGAATTTTGAAATTGTGTTTCCATTCCTTAGCCTCCAAGTAGGGGTTCGTTTGTTGTCCACATTTCAAGGTTTATGAACGTTTTCAATGGATACCAGACTAACAATATAAAAAAAAAAAGTGTCGAATATAATCTTGGATTGCAAACATCTGGATTTTTTTTCTATCAAGAACTCAGTTGGAGTTTCAGTTTTGGTTTTGCGACACCCAATCGAAATGAGCTCCATCTATTCCTTGGTGACTTACCTTAGCACCACTGTCTTGTTCGCTACAGCCGTGATAAATACAGAAAACAGCACCAAGACAAGGAAGACTACAAAGGCAATGTAGGTCAAACAGCCAGACGTATTTCCACAGTAGCCCTTCACAGCTGAACCCCTGCTTGAATTGCCTTGTGGTTGAATACAAGAACAGTTTGTAAAAGTCTAAGGAATGAAAAAAGGAAAATTCAAAGATAGGCCATGATATTCTATTCAGAACTATATCTAAAACTTTTGTTCCACAACACATACAACACCTTTACATCCTGAACAGAAATTTTCAAAAGGCTCGTGAACACCGATTATTTGGTTAAAACACGTAATTACATCAGAGGCACTTTCAGTGGACTGTCGAAAGTGGTTCGGGATTGCGGCTTTCGTTTCGCTTTACCTCTCTCTGTGATTGGTCAAGACAAACTGCGCCACCATCTCAACCAATCACATGCAAAACTAAAACCAATCAACTCTTGGTCACTCGCTTTTTCCTGCGCTTCCGGCAGAATGCATAATTTTACTTCAAGTTCTCATTGGCTAATACTGATATCAACTTAGCTCTGACTGGCATTGGCGAAATCTTTTCTAGAGTTCTGGTACTCCTTCTTTCAAGGGAAAAGTAAATCGTCTCTCAAGAGTGTTGGTAAGAGAAAAAGAAACCTGAGTCTTGAATCCGGACATCTTGGATTTCAGATCCTGTGGTCACGGGAACGTAAGTTTTGTCTTTGTCCCTCGCTCGTAACAATTGAATAACACATCTTTATCATCCAACAGAAAAGTATAAAAATTAACCGTCTTTCTTGATCCATGTACGTCTTCATTCTTCATATTTTTACAACCAGCATGACAGGGCGAAAAATACGCCAGGTTATTCTCTCCACAAACGGGATTGATGGCGGCCAGCGAGCAGCTACAGTTCAGATTACAAGCCACCTGCAGTCCATTCTCTCCAGGAGCACTAAAATAGGTTTCAGAAAATAAGTACATGTACAGAGAATTTTAAAATTTTACCGAGCCATTATCTCAAAATAGTTTTACCTTCTAACCACAAGCTTAGCTCAGGTTGTAGAGCTCCGGACTACCGTGCGGGAGGGTGAGGGTTCGAGCCTCGGACCGAACCAACACTAAGGGTTCTTAAAATAACTAAGGAGAATGCGCTGCCTTTGCTATGGCATCTCCGACTGTATAAACGTTCTTGTCTTCTCGGATAGGAACGATAAACTGTAGGCCTTATCTCCTGCATCTTCTCAACCTCTGCACTCACCAGCTGGCTAACAGGAGACGATTAATAATAATAATAATAATAATAATAATAATGATGAAGGTCTTTATTAAGAATTATTGTGCAAACAGACGTGCAACAATTAACATGAATAGAATGAATAAGGAAAAATAAAAGGTATTAATTGCTATTGAAAAGACATCTATTAATAAAAACTGATTTAAAACGGCTTGTCTGAACCTTAGGTAAAATACAATTATGCGACCTAGTTCTCAACTGCCGTGTTCTCTGGGGAGGTAAGAGATCGCTGAACGCAGTGTTGGTGGAAGAGATCCTTTGCCATAATTGAGTTAACCGCCTCCCGGTTAGCTCAATGGATAGAGCGCTGGACTGTTGTGCGGGAGGTCGAGGGTTCGAGCCCCGGCCGGACCAACACTCAGGGTCTTAAAATAATTGAGAAGAATTTGCTACCTTTCTATAACATCAAGAAATGGTTAGATATTCTAGTCTTCTCGGATAGGGACGAATAAATGGAGGTCCCGTCTCCTGCAGGGTTGGGGGTAGGAGACGTTAATTTCCCACACACGAGATTACTGTGTGATGGATGTCCTCCCCTGGGGTGGGATGGGTGGGATATAGGGCGCACTTAATTTGGAGCCTCGCTCTGTTGTGCGACCCTCACCACACTCTGGTGAAAGTGATTAAATTTCTTATCTCTATTTCAACGGATATCCAAGATACTGTGCTGCTTTAATCAGTAACCCAGCTTATAACACGAGTTGAAATTTAAGAGGGGGCGTAGCTCCCGGGGATGTAGTCTGGCCTTGTTTTCCTTTGTTTTCCTTTCAAAAAGGTTGTAAACTGCTTAGTGCAGTCTGGTTGAAGTTTCCCGCAAAGTAATACAAAGCGTAATAGAGCATATTCATATGGAGAATGGGCGATAGAAATGCATCATTATCATTATTATCATTATCTTGATGAGTTGGTAACAAGTCAGGTTACCCTTGAGGAACGGTTATCTAGCGTCCACTCCAAGAGAAGCATTAATAGCATATGCAATAGGAACCGGAATAAACTTCGGCGTAAAAGCGCTATTTTGCTTGTAAGACTTGTACCCTCTCTTTAACCTAACCTGTTTTTTTAATCTAACCTGTTAATATCTAATCTTAAAGTGCACCTAAACCCAAAAATTTTTTCGCGCAGTCTGCATTTCACACATTTTCACTTGTTTGGGAAGGTTTTCGTCGATATTGTCCGAAATTTGCCGACTAGGTGTGTCGTACGAGGAATACATGAAGCGAGATACACTCTTGCAAATTTCGCACGTTGCTACATCCTCGTGCAACACACTTAGTCGGCATATTTTGGACAAAGATTGATAGTTTCTAAAGAAACTGTTTGGGGCTGCGTCGGTAGGGGTAACGAAATAATTTGGATATATCAACAAAGTTGAAATGGTAAATTGGCCACCGTAACGATTACAAAAGCTGACGTTTCGAGCGTTAGCCCTTCGTCGGAGCGAATATTGGACAATATCGACGACAACCTTCCCAAACAAGTGAAAATGTGTGAAATGCAGACTTTCGTGTTCTCAATTTGACGTCACTTACCTGCTAGAACCATTCCTCTTTAAACTCGGTCGTGAGCCAAGATGGCGGCCGATTTTCCGCATTTTGACTGGGCACAGAAAATTGAAGATTTGAGCAAATAAAAAATTTTTGCACAGAAATACTCCAAAAATACGCTTATTTCGTTAAGCGAAAAAAATTTGGGGGTTTAGGTGCACTCTAACCTTTAATCTAACCCGTTTTTGTAAGGAGCTGTTATTCCTGTTACATCCGGTACATCGCATCCTGGAATGAACCACGCAGAGCTTCCTATGACAGTGAAAATTGAGGCGATAACTAAGAATCTTGCTGCCATTTTCAACGACGTCTTCAGGTCAAATCGTCGAACAAGCACTCCACCCAAAAGCACACCACCTAAAAAAAATAATAGTGTTATTTCCGCATTCTTCACCGCCTGTGATGCACGTTCAAGTGGTCTAGGAGAAATTGGGGAAACTATACATGCTTTGATTGGTTTTGATCCTGGATGAAATTATAGTTGCGAGGATGGCGATTGTTTTTTAGATGGCTAATGAGAACCGATGCAATCTCGAATCGGATAATTTTTCGACATTCAATCAGTTAATTTCTATATAGTCGAGGAAAAGTTTGAAGGTAATGTTTCTTGCAGGGCCTAAATTTCCCAGAAAACTTTATCAAAGTATAGCAGCAGAAAATCATGTTCGCGGTTGTGAAATTGAATCAATGTCAGACATTTTAAAACCTGTCACCAAGTACGGTTACATACTTACCCAAAGTCCCCGGCACGAGAATTACCCCAATGATGACTCCTGAAAGGAAGGCGCTTAGTCCAAACTTCAACTGAAGAATCTTTGCAATGAAAGAAGCTATTCCAGCGCCAAATAGCGAACCGGATGTTGTGGCCAGCGTGTTGAAGATAAAAACAGGTGACTTGATTAACTGCATTGTAGCTGGTAAGAGGTCCTTCAGTTTTCCCTTAATTCTTTTGTCTTCCTTCGGCACATAACCTTCTTTAAGAGCCTGTTCGCGAATACGTCGGGCCCCAGGTAACTCTCGAGGGAACCCAAGAATAAGACCTGAAATAACGACAAGAATAGAGCCCCCAGCCAGGTACCCCAGCCACCACGCTCCTATCCATTGGGAGTCCTTTGGGGTGAGATTTAATCCTTCTGGCTGTCAGGTTGAAGAGGACATGTTAGTTTTGATCATTAATGAACGCTTTATTGAATATTTGCTTTTACTAAAGAAAGCAAAAGGTATGTTTTAACCCGTTGCTTTTGAAAAACTTTCAGAAGAAAGGGTAATCGCGGCCTATTAATTACTGAGTCAGGGCAAATAAGAAGGTATTGTTAGCTGACTAGTAATTTCCCAGAAAGTGGCGTAGTAGACCCTCGTTATGTTGTAGTACACTGATAACAAGAGACAAGCGCTCTATCTGGTTCGATCAGACAGAAATAACTGAATATATATACCTGTGTGACGTCAATGTAAATAGTCAGCAGTGATCCACCCGTGACGAAACCTAATCCAGGCCCCAACAAAGTCATAGAAAAAAAGATAGCGAGATACACTGGTGACGACTTTGGGTGTACGTTCTCATCAAGATAGGCAGGTCCCAGGGTAAACAGCGGTGTTGCTCCTGCGCCCATGAGCAATTGAGCCACGAAAAAGATGAATAGGTAGTACCACTGGCCACCATAGTCATCAAAGCAAAATTCTGAGGTGTCATTTCCGCTTAACCGGCAAACGTCACCGTCGATGAGTCCTCCGGTTGAAGCCAGAGGCTGGTATCGTCCAACAAGGCCTTGTGGAAGGATGAATAATAAGCACCCTATACCTGTGGTATTGATAATGCTTGTTAATGTATCGGTGCTTTACTTGTAAAGTCATTTTTAACATAAAAGCCGTGCCAAGACTTTTCAAGATTGTCGTCTACAATTCGCGCAAATAAATAATCTTCCTAAATAATCATCGTAGTCTTGTTGCGTTTGTCTTCAAAAGTAAAGCACTAAAATTCTAGGGTTCCTGTCTTTCCGTAGACATTTTCTGTATCCCAGAGGCAACTCAAATTATTTCGATCTTTCTCCTTTAGTATTTTTCATTTCAACCATTTCTTTTTGTTCGTTCTTCTATTGGCAAGCTCTAATTTGGTTACTAGTCTCCTCCGTAAGGACCCTAAACTATGCATACCAGCGCATTGCATGTTGCATGAAATTCTCTGCTTTACCTGTAATAATGGAGCCATATCCGAGCCACTTTATCTTATTCCCATATGTTCCATAAAAGCTAACCAGCGTAGTTAATAAGACTCCTGCGATATCATTGGATGCTGCAACGAATCCCGCCTCAGCGCTTGTAAGCTGAAATCTCTTCTCTAAAGTCAATAGGAACAGATTGGTGAAGCCGTTTACTGTCATACCTATAAAGATAAAATGGAAACAATGATAAGGTAACAGTGTCTATTACAGTGAAACCTTCTACTCACGAATCAAAGATTGCAAATCGATTATGGCATACTGGCTGTAAACTGCCCCTGTTTCCGACATGAAACTAGCGGCCAACAGAAAGCAAAATACCAAAATGACGGTCTTGCTGTGCATTGTTGAGAAGTATATTGTTTCAAATAAAATACTGGGGGGGGGAGATGGAAGGAGGGGGAGGGGAGAGAGGAGTAATCAAAGCAGCACACTGATGCCGCATATTTCCCTTGAGACGTAACAAGTAAAACTTAATCCCCGAAGTTATGATAATTTCTAGCAGTTGTAAACCTAAGCGAAAACTTTGCAAAGTTGGACACAACAGTTCGTGCTGGTTATCCGGTCGTACCTTGAATAAAGGAGAAAAACGCTATGGCAACTACAAAACACTTGGCACTCAAAAGGAACTGTAAACACTGTGGCTTGAAGCTTCCCCAGCCGTAACGAAAATCTTCTTCCTCTGCATCCTGCTCAACGTCAGTGTCAACATTCAATGGGGTCTCCTCTGTGTTATCGTCATTATGTACCTGGCCATTCGTTTCACTCATCTCAAAAAAGAAAGGTAATTGAGAAACTATTGATTATAAAAGTTCAGGGTATGCTGTAGGAGTGCTCCTCCCCTAACACCTTCAGGTAAAGCGGAGAGGCTTTGCACTTAAGTGTGACTTAGTATTTGATTAGGTGTCTCAAAGTTCTTGACGTTGTTAGTTTGTTGGAATAAAGGAAGCACTGTTTGGTTACGTAACCAGAGCTGGTTAGACTCTCAGCACTTGACTGGCGTTATCTATTTTTGCCTGTTTGTGCTTGCCCATTGTCCGGTTTTGTAGCTGTTGCACTGTGACAAAGCATCCTTTTGTTTTGGCGATTGGCATATTTTTTGTCGCAAAAGATAGAGACTGCTCGTGAATACTGCTACCACGGAAATTGTATTTCAGTCCGTGTACCAAGCCGGGAAAATTTGTAGTGTTCCAAAGAGTGCTTCTGACCCTCCGATTAAAACTTCAGACGCTCTAGCGGTGATGTTTCAACAGACTGTAAGGTTTTGCACCCAAGGATTGCGTAACCTAATAACAATGTAAATATCTAGGATTTTTGCGTCACGCAATAAAAATCAAGAAAACAACTCTTGGAAGTGACAGCGGCTGTGAAAAGGGAAATGAAAGAACACGATAACGTGACTCAAATATTGGATTTGGTGAATAACTAAAAAGGCATATCACACGATTCGTTGAGTTGCGTTACACGAAAATACCTTATCTGTCAGCATCACAATATTTTGATTCGTTATCACCTCAAAAATAAACAAAGAGCTTAATTTTGGTTGTGATAAAAAAAGGTAGTGCCGAGTTCGTCCGGCGTAGCGACTTGTTGTGCTGCAGAAATGGCTTCAATATCCTAGGGAAAACCCTGCACCTCTATGCAAACTATGTCATTTTCACGGCAAATTAAAGTTAATTTCAACTCCGTGCGCTTTGGAATAATAATTAATCCGCCCTTTGTTTACAATCGATTCTTTTCAGCCTTGCGTGTGAAATCAGTGAGTCTGAAATAACATGCCCAAGCATGTCACCGAGAATTTACTCTAAATCGTGAAAAAATAAAACTTTAGTCAACGAAAAGTTGTCAAACTTCTATTAACTACGTGTGCAATATTTCAATATAACCAAAATATCAAGTCCTGTTCGAGAATCATCAAACAAAAACGACGTAACGAAAACAAATCTTGAACCAGCCTATCTATCAAAAGCCTGAAGAATTTGTAAGTCGCTCAGGACTTTATATGGAGCTCGAAAACGCGAAAGCATTTCACCTTACCTCGGATGACTTTTCCTTTTTAAATAGCACAGTCACGTTAACAGAGCAGCCGACGGAAATGAGCTGACAAGGTTGACGATAGTTCAATTAATACCCTGCCAATGAACCGTAACGAATCTCTCAACCAATTAAGATTGCTTGCCGCACTCCTTTCTCCCTCGGGTGCACACAGCTCTACTAGGGAGCTGATATCAGGCAACGTAAAAACCTGCATGTAATTGTTGTGAAAGGAAAAATCTTTTCATGGTGAAATGATCTTCAAAAGAATTTTCCTTGAAGAGGTCGGATGAAGTCGGAGTTCATATTAAACCACACATAAACACAGAAGGCGAGGGTTGCGCTTGTGCGTGTTTGGGGGAGAGGGGAGGGGTTGTGTGGTGTGTGGGCATCTCCACTTATTGGGTCACATGTGTATGAGCAGTGTACGTGCCACCGAACATGGTATGGTCTACGGGGTTTCGATCCCCCAATATTGTTTACAATTTCTTCAATTAGCGTCTCACCTCTTTGGGCCACAGCCTGTTGAATGCCCACAATCAAAATAATTTCAGTGTCCGAATACGCTAGATTTGACTCCAGTAGTTCGATAGTGCGCAACCTTGTTACCTGTCAATTACGGTTAAGGGTATGAGGCCTAAGTGGCACACTGAACACCTCCCTTACCCGATCATTTTGATGACTCAGAGTGTCAATTATAATTAGACCAACATTAGATGATGTAGCGTGGGGTTGCTGCGCTAAAAAAAATAGCCAAGCATTAGGGGCGTTGTAAAAGAAGAAGAACAAGAACAAGAAGAGGAAGAGGAAGAAGAATAAGAAGAAGAAGAAGAAGAAGAAGAAGGAGAAGAAGGAGAAGAAGAGGAAGAAGAAGAAGAAGAAGAAGAAGAAGAAGAAGAAGAAACAGGTAGAATTTTTGCTTTAACAACTCGCAGCAGTACTGCAATGGACATTCTTAAGAGGCCTGCGCTAGAAAGATGCCAAAAACATACATGTCACCTTACAAATTAATGTTTTAAGGAGCATCGCCATCAATATTTTAAAGTTGTTTTACTTAAGCTTTTAACAAGATTCAATCGTGCGTGTCTAGGCAGAGAAATCTGCTTCATTTACCTGCTGTCAGAAAGGAAATCGCAAAGAGATCTTTTTTCATTACCACGGTTGTATTATTTTAAATCATTTTTCTAGACGATGACACATAAGTTTTTTTAGGGTTAAATTTTAGTATTATCACATGTTAACATTAATTTCCTGCAACTTTTAAATAGCATTAATTTTATGTCACTTTTAAACTTCAAATTATAAAGCTTTTAAATAACAATAATTTTATGCAACTTTTATATGACATCTATGTAGCTGTGCTCAGGGCTCCCATTGATGACCTTCCCCTCCTCCCCCCCCCCCCCCCGCCCTTTCCGTGAGGAAAGACTTCGTAATGTCTGGGGCAGAATGGTGCTAAGTTCTGATGCTATAATTAAATAATACTTAAGGCTGGTTTTCACTTGCGACAGAGTCGTTGTCGGAATCGTAATCAGAAGTGTGGAGCGATACGATCTAGTGAAAATCAGACCGACGGAGTCGGAAGCAGAACACCGATTTTGCCTATGACTCCGTCGCTTATGATCTAGTGAAAACTGCATTGTCGGAGTCGGAAGCGGAAGCGGAAGAATAGACCAATCACAATCCTCGATTCCATCTTTCCAAAATGCACAAATACAAATAGCCGTAAAAAATTTAAACGTGTGAGCTTGACGGTAAAATTACGAAATTAAAAGTTAAAATACTCGAACTGAACCTACCGAACTACTTTGAAACAATCACTTTTCGAGCATAGCTGCAAAATATCAGGAGCGTACCGCGAGAACTGATTAGTAGTCAATAAGCTGATTGTCCCGTTTTAAATGCAAATGCTATTGCACTTTCTAAGTAAACACCAACCAAAGCGGCCGTACTACCTATGCCTCGGTCTCCTCAGATTTGTTGCAAGTAAAGTTTCATTTTTTTGCTGAATGGTCGAAACTATCGACGGGGTAGATAACAATAATCAGAAATCTAATCGATTTTAGATGTCTGGTTTGGCATGCAAACACGTCGTCTTGAAAATAAAGCTCGTAGATTGCTGCGCAAACAGTTGATGGTCCTATGTGCGAACGAACAAAACATCGATTAGTGTCAACTAAACTAAAAGACGATTTGTTAACATTTTAAAGGCGTGACCTTTTGACGTTATCACTTCTCTTTCCATACGTGCGCACTAGGATGCCGAGGTTACCCAGGATGCCGAGGTTACCTAGCTAGGATGCCGAGGTTACCTAGGATGCCGAGGTTACCTAGGATGTCAAGGCTAGGGCTGATATCATGCAAGTCCTTAATGCGTTAATTGGTTACATATTGGGGAGCGCTCAGGAGACGTCATTTTCATTTGTTTTTCGCCGAAAATTAACGTCATTTGACAGAGAATAATTGAAGAGTAGAGATAGATTGGTTCAATAAATCGTTAAAGCTAACTAAATGCAGACTCGTCCAGAGTTAACATGGCCTTTTATCACGTCGATCGAAGTGGAGCTGGTTTGACTTCATTTTCTCGAATCATGATTCAGCCATCAGCTTGCCCTAAATGTTTCCACGCTGAAGCCATGACGATTTCTGACGCCCTGAATGTCGCTGCTCACAGTTTCCAAAAAGAAACTGGCTCCATTATTCGTGAGAGCCAAAAAAGAGGTTGGTAAAAAAAGTTAGTTTGGTGATATAACCACTGAAGCACATAGCCAGTGATCGTGCTTTCCTAGTGTGAAAAGTAGCTTTCAAACTTTTACCGAAATGAGAAATCCTCGATTAGGAAAGAAAAGATAAGACTGTACACATTTCACAGACAACGAAGGACGTAAGTAGAGAGGAATTAAAAAGAGCAATTGAATAAGGCTTTCAAATATCTGAATTTTCTGAAATGTAAAATTCTTGAAGGAGAAAGATTCAAGGAGCATCATATCCGTTTCGTGAAGAATGTTATTTCACTAATCTAAAAACGAGGAAGGAAATTAATGAAAAGACATGAAAAATATACCATCCACGCGGCCCAAATTAATGAATGAATGAGTGAATGAATGAATGAATAAATGAATGAATGAATGAAATGTCTTTATTTTGCTCGTTAAAATACATAACAAATGTTACAGAGAGTAAAGGTATATAGATTATTTACAATAATTATGTAAAATCAAATAAAACATAAGATATATGCTGTTACTTAGCCAAGTTGTATTTAAGGTGGCTCGTACCAGTTTCCTCGCGCGGGGAACAGGTCACTCTTGCGTGACACGCGCGAGAGAAACGTGCGAAAGAAGCGCGAGATCAAAAGATGAAAATTCAAAACAAAGATGGCGGCGCGTGGAATTTTTTCTACTTTTGTGAGAAGTTTACCTAAGAGCTTGTATTTGATGTGTTGAGCGGCCACTATGAATGCAGGAGATAGAAACTAAGATAACGAAGACGATTTTCGGAGAAGTAAAGGTTGCTTCACTTCACATTTAAAAGAAATATTCAACCGATATGAAATCTTGCGACGACGAAAAAAGAACTCAAGTGAAGGATAATCTACCTGAAGTGGAAGAAGACTTTGAAACTTAAAGGAAAATAATATGATATAGCCAGAAGTCATGTGTAGGATTTCTAAGATGAGCTCGGAAGGCTGTCTTTGACGGCTGTTTAATGATTTTCTTAGCAGTAAACGTCTGTAACCATAAGATCGTAGGTGCTCGCGCGAGCACACGCAATTGTCAGCGGTAGCTAAAACAGATCATGAGCAAATGTCGATCTTATAGAATCCAGATTTTTAAAACGCGCGTGGAAATTGCTAAACTCACGAAAGCTATTGCATGAAAACAAGTTCGGTGACCCCTTCTTTTTATTGCTCCAATATGATAATAACGTCGAAAGGAATCATCAGAAAAAAAAACTAGAAAATTCTACGGATGGAAATTTGTGATGTGTGAAAATTGTCCTTTTTGTAGATTTTCTGAAATTCCGCCCCGTAGAATTTTTTAAAAATCTTTGTGCATTTTCCTTTTGAAGTGCCAAAAGCAATCACTGAAAAAAATCAGGGGGTCACCGGGTTAGTTTTCGAATTATTTAAGCCACAAGCAAAAAAGTGCGTCTGAATAAGCCCATAAAAGCGTTGCCATGGAAACTGCTAGTGACGAAATGACACTTATTTTTGGATAACCAATGATTATGTAATTCAACCCCGTAAAAGTGTTCAACTGGCCTTGGTCAGTCTTTCTGTTGTATTCTTTCAAAGTTACAAACCATCAAAAAGATGAAAACCGATACGAGCCACCTTAAACCTTATTCTATTAAAATAGCAATTATTAAAGTGCATATGAAGCGAAATCAATTTTTTAATATTTTGAAAGTTCAACATTTTTAAGATGCTATCCCAAATTTTGAACTGTGTTTAAAAAAAATTGGCGATTTTATAACGCCTAAAAGTTGTGATTTTGCTCTTAAAAATGGTCTTTGAATCGCGCGGCCAAATTTTCCGATCACGTGGCCTGATGAAGTAGTGTTGTGGACAAGACTACGAGATTGCAATATGGCGGCGAGTGAGAAAGTACCAAGAGGAGGGAGATATTGCGTCGCTGGCGCCCCTAACAACCAAAGTTGCACTAATTCGAGCAACACTTAGGGCATAAGAATGCATCAGTTTCCTGGTGATCCAGTTGTCAGGGGCAAATGGGTGAAATTTGACCAAAAACATCGCCATGATTTTGAGCCACAGTCGAAGCATTCTTCATTGTGTTCTGCCCATTTCGAAGGAAGTTGTTACCCGCAGAACTTATCGGTCCTCGGCGTATGGAGGAAGGAACCCAAGTCCGAGCTATTTTACTACGGGAAGCAGTTCCAACACGAGACACCATTGTTCCAGCAGTACCAGGAGTGCTAGTGCTCAGTGAACGCAGTAAAAAACAAGTAAGATAAGCTCACGTTACTTTTTGCTGTTTGCATAAACATCCAATCCTACCCAGTGTAAAGATTTCAACCCGTATGTTGAAATATTTATGAACAGTCAAAGAATTAACAGCTCACAAATTGTTTCATTCTTCCAACTCAAACGTGATACTCTAGCAAGTTCTGAGTCAATTAGTCACAAGAGAAGGAAGACGACCTCTTGTTCTCTAGAGTGTGAAACTCCTTCCACCCCTGCCAACATTGTGTCATCAACAGACACCTGTGATACTACACGAATTAATTTGGAAAGTCCTGACAAACTTGTTGATTCGTGTACTCCTTCCACCACTGCTGACACTGTCATTTGCAGACACATCTAATAGTGCACAAGTAAATTTGGAAAGTCCTGACGAGCTGATTGAGTTGAGTACTTATGATGCACGATCCGCAGTAGAGAGTGCTATTTATGCAATAGCGAAAATCAGACCTGAAAAAAATCAGGCCTGTATGGAATTCAAACCACTGACCTCTGCGACACTAGTGCAGCGCTCTACCAATTGAGCTAACAAGCCAACTGGAAGCAGGCCGTTAAGTTGATTCGTAATAAACCCGTGATGATAAATCAGATACAATGAATATATGAAGTTTTTGATACAATGAATATATGAACTTCATATATTCAATGTATCTGAGTTGAGTACTCTTTCCACTTCTAGGGAGACTGCGCATACCTGTGACAGACCTTTCTTCTTATTCAGCTTCTGATAATACAATCGCACCTTTGAGCAAACCTTCTATCACACCACTTACATCTCGTGAGACATCAGTTGCCAATAACCAAGGGTGTAAAGGCTGGAAGGGTATCCACCGAAAAAGGTGCCATAATTTGCTGAGGGTGAATAAGTAATTGAAGGGAACAGTAGCAGAAATGAAGAAAACTATTAAAAAACTTCATAGGGTAAGTATACAATACAGTACATTATAATTACAATTCAGTATATCTCCCAAGAAAAGGGTAGAGATGCTTGCATGTTATTTTAAGGGTGCACATTTCTCATAATTTTATACTTACCTATTTTAGCGTTTGCCAGCGGTTAAAAGCGAGACAGAGGAAGAAGAGCAAGGAGAAGAACAAGGAGAAGACGAAGGACAAGACAGAGCTGAAAACCAAAGGGAGAAGCAAACAGCAGGCATTGTATCAAGTGAAAAACAACAGTATTACACTTGGTCCAGCGCTGGCACTGACACGGAAACAGAAGAGATGAAGGCCCTATGAATCAGGATAGGAACTAGGCTGCCTTGGAAGGAGGTACCTCTGGAAAAACCACCGAGGAAGAGGAAGGAACTGAAGAACACAAATAAAAAAATATTGAGTAAGAGTGCTTTCAGCTATATTTAAAAAAAATTGTTCTAAAGAAAAATAAAGTTATTTTGTCTTGTTTACATATTTAGGTCCAACCCATGATACTATTTTGTTGTTGTTGTTGTTCTGTATTAATCTGTGGCAATTGGCTTGTTCGTGATCTTAACTTCTTGGATGACTCTTTGACTTTGGGCAGAATTTCTAGTCCTAGACGGTAACAAAACTTGCAACGGATTCAATTGTTTTCCCGCTGATGAATAGCAAGGTTTGACTCGGAAACGGTTGAAACCACATCCTTAACATAGCACTTCTTGTTCATATTGCCGTGCGCATGTTAAATGAACTTGTCGGACGCCAGTACAAGCAGCTGACGCAGATTCTTCCTTTAATTCGTTTAAACATTTCTGGGCTGGCATCATCGGACGAGCAATGAGTTCCTAATTTGTTTGTTTTTTTTTTCTTTTCTCCCATACAGAGCGTCAAGAAAAGGGGAATGAGTCTGTGAACGAACCAGTCAAATACGCGAGAGTTCAATTCACCGCTCATCAAAGATGTGTCTTGGAGAAGACGTTTACTCTGTCCCAATATATTTCAGCTCATAAACGCATGGCATTATCTCAAGAATTGGGAATTTCTTGTGAAACAATCCAGGTAGATTAAAGACGCAAGAACCGACAACGTAACAACATCCTCTGGTACAACCCGCCTTTCGCCTTCGGCTTGAATAAGCGCCAGGAATTTCACTCCAAAAAAAGAATAACCTATAATTAATGCGGATAATTTTTTCAAATTGGGCGGGCATCAAACGTCCCAGTCTTAGCGTTGATTGGGAATTTTAGTACAATTCTCGCTTTTCAAGTCAACACTGGTTCCTTAACATTTTCAGTGGATTCGACAATTTTTCCATTTCTTTTTATTGTGATAATTTTTCGCGTAGTAATTACTGTGTTTGTTTATGTGTCATCACGCCCTAAATAAATCTATTTAAGGAATTTGTAAGTCATTGTATTACAACTGACGAAGGTCTCGGACCGAAACGTATTTTATTAAACTTTCTTAGACTTTTTATTTGAGTATATGTCTTTCTTAGCTCGAAGTTGTCCGTCCTCGTGTACTACAATATTTTTCCAACTACTTATCGAGGTTTGGACTGTGAATCCCTTTGGATCCTTCTGGCGCTGCGTCACTGTTGGCTCGAGGCCTTTTACCTTGTTATTATATATATATATATAACTAACTGCAGACAGTACTGTTTCGGCCTTCTGGGCCTCATCAGTGCAGTGCTAATGCTAGGATGGGGGAGAACCGAGACGGTCACCCCGAACGACCCAACCTTTGTGGTATCGTCTAAGCCATGCCAGAGTGCTCAAACTAGAGTAAACCAGCGATCAATCGTTGAAATTACCTGATGAGTGTGGTCATATTTTTTACCATACGAAACAGAGCTGTCGTAATAAAACGATGAACTACCTCTGAAGTTTTGAACCAGTTTGTTATAATTATCAATGCTCCTCTAAGAGTTGAGCGTTCTTTGAAATACATTCAAATTAAGTTCAAGAATTTATATATATATATATCAAACAACAACAAACATATGAAACATATGTGTGAACTGCGGTTATGAGACGTATATGAGAACGATCCTTCGCAGTAAAGCACTATTTGAGCAATAGTGAAAATCAGACCTGAAAAAAATTTCAGGCCTGTACGGGATTCGAACCACTGACCTCTGCGATACTAGTGCAGCGCTCTACCAATTGAGCTAACAAGCCAACTGGGAGCAGGCCATCAAATTAATTCGATATAAACCCGTAGATGATAAATCAAACAACAACAAACATATGAAACATATGTGTGAACTGCGGTTATGAGACGTATATGAGAACGATCCTTCGCAGTAAAGCACTATTTGAGCAATAGTACCGTACAGGCCTGAAATTTTTTTCAGGTCTGATTTTCACTATTGCTCAAATAGTGCTTTACTGCGAAGGATCGTTCTCATATACGTCTCATAACCGCAGTTCACACATATGTTTCATATGTTTGTTGTTGTTTGATTTATCATCTACGGGTTTATATCGAATTAATTTGATGGCCTGCTCCCAGTTGGCTTGTTAGCTCAATTGGTAGAGCGCTGCACTAGTATCGCAGAGGTCAGTGGTTCGAATCCCGTACAGGCCTGAAATTTTTTTCAGGTCTGATTTTCACTATTGCTCAAATAGTGCTTTACTGCGAAGGATCGTTCTCATATACATATATATATATATATATATATATTAATATTTGTACTTGTATTTTGAATGTCATATAGTTGTATTTTTTCAGGGCCCCTCTGGATAACAGCCTTTGAGCTGAATGGGCTACCCTGTTTAAATAAGTTCACTTACCTACCTACCGTGACTAGCATAATTCGCATATTTTGATAATTATCGGATCATTTTTGATGCTACAATTCGATCATTGTTCATCTCTACTCCCAGGCACTTGGTGACGTTATTCGATGTTTTAAGTTTTAGTTCAAGTAGTAGCATTTGTAGTTCACTGTGAATCACTGAGCGGCGTCTGAAACGGTCTGAGCCCAGGTCAGGGTGCACCGGAACCGGAAGTCACATTGTAGGCCATGTATAGTCTAATAATAGTGTGCATGTTGACATGAACCACATGTTTCTTAGAATTTCATTGTGAATTTGTTGCGTTTCTTTCTTGTAGACCAACGGCTTCTAATTAAAAAATGTATTTTTGGACTTATTTGCAATTTTTTCAAAGAGTATAATTTAAAAAAAGGGACAATTTGAAAAAAAAAAAAAAGCAGTGCTACTAGCATAATATGCTACTTTTACTAACATAATCCATAAAGGCCTACCAGCAGCGCGCGTGGGCAATATGAAGTGAATCCTGTGTTCTGATTGGCTACCCGAGCGGATAAGATGGGCCCGACGCAAACAAAAAAAACTCGGCCAATATATCCAGCCATCTTGACCTCACGCTCGGTCAATAACGCATATGCCCATGGTTACTTTATGGCGTAATTGACAATTTACTTGCTCCTGATCAGTTGAAGACCTCAACCTCAAATCACAAGTAAAGACCTTAAGAGTTTTTTTGCCTCAGGTTTTAAGACTTGAATTTTAACTTTCATATGACCCGTACAGCCTACGTGCCCTTCCAGTGAAACATCTACCAAAAATCCTTGTGCGAGGGTAGTACGCGTTAGCTTGAACAGGGTCAGAAAAGCCACATTGCCCCGCGAGATGCGAGTTAAAACAAGAGAGAAAAAGAAAAGGGGAAGAGCAATGGTAAGGAGATAAAATGCGTAACAATTGAGTCAAGTCCCGCCGGACAGGAAAATATTTGGCTCTCGATCTTGACGCACGGACCTCGCTGTACGCAGTCCGTGCTTCATGACCTCGAGCCAAAGGCTATACTCCCGTCCGGCCATCCCACTCAGTCAATAAATGCATTGTGTGTCCAGCCTTCGAAATTGCCATTAAAATGCATTTTATTCCATATTTATCCGTAAATTTTGTTTTTGACGTAAATCTACACCTCATATCGTTAGATATGTCAGCAATGCGACAGGAAACTCCAACCCACGACTTGCCCGTTGTTCCAAAACACATTTATTTCAGTGTCAATATAACAAGTGTTATTGTGTAAAGCATAGATTTATCTTCGGTTTTGAACTACTTTTGTTTGTTTATTTGTTTTTTTCATCACTAGCTATAACAATCGCAAGTAAACTGAATTCGTAACAAGGCTAAATAACTTATAACTTGAGAACAAATGTTGTTGTTATATTATGACTGGTGTTGGAAGCCGTTTATCAATAATTCTGGCAAACAAAAGTAAAACATATATTGCGAAAACCGATCGAAAGATGTAAGTCTAATTTCTAGTTTCGTTTAACAGAATTCATCTCAACTTGCCACTCAATCATGTAATGTGTTCATTATGAATGACGAACGGACTTTGCCGATAAGACTAGCACTTTTCACGTACAAACACGTAAGCACATTGTTGGATTAAACTTTGAAGATCGTATCGTTTTCACCTCGGGAACTAGGCCTACGAACAATAACTGGGATGATTTGGATATATCAACAAAGTTGAAATGGTAAATTGGCCACCGTAACGTTTACAAAAGCTGACGTTTCGAGCGTTAGCCCTTCGTCGGAGCGAATAGAGGAATTGTGGGTTGTGTGTGCTTTTAAAGGCAGAAAATGGAGCTACGTTATTGGTGGGAACATTGGCAACGAGAAAAACACGAATAAATTAGTGGAATGAAAAGCGTTCGTTGATCCCTGTGGGATTTAGACTGCCGGTTTGAAAGATGAGCTTTTGTTCAAGAGTTTTATGGCTTCCCGTGCTACCAAGTGTGAGGAAAGACACACAACCCACAATTCCTCTATTCGCTCCGACGAAGGGCTAACGCTCGAAACGTCAGCTTTTGTAATCGTTACGGTGGCCAATTTACCACTTCAACTTTGTTGATATATCCAAATTATTTCGTTACCCCCACCGACGCAGCCCCAAACAGTTTCTTTCGAAACTATCAGCCTGTAATAACTGGGATGGAATTTTGTTACCGGCAACCGTCAGGACGCACATAAGAAGCCTCTCCCACACTACCTTGCGGTCCCACACTACCTTACTCTGGCATGTGACTAAATTCTCGACCAATCTATAAATATTAAATTCTACCATCACCTAAGAAACTATTCTAAATACAAATTTTGTGAATCAAAGTTCTGTCGGTATTGCTGGCTATCTTACGGAGATGGAGTACGTTTGAATACCCATTCCACAGGTGGTACTGGTGACTCAGGGACCCTCAGATACCGACACTTGCCTGTTCGGTCTTGATAATACCACGATCTGTCCTGAGTTACTATGTTTGAACTTGGACACGTGTCCGTGTTAACAGCAATTCTCTCATAGCTTCTTCTTTCTCGTAATCTATTTGCAATTGCTGGATGAAGAGGTCTCTTATGTTTGGAAGCTTTAACTTTTAGCGAACCATGACTCGCCTTCGGCTGGTGTTTCCGTAAAAAGGCCTTGACTTTGAGGTCTATTAACTCGTCTCCAGGGTTGGAACATAGCGCATCATTAGCAATTGGGCCATGTTTCTGAGGAGGAATCCTGCTCTTGGGTCTGTGGTCGACTTTCACCTTACTGTTCGATGTTAATTTACGCCGTGCACGTGGTGAGCGCCCCTGAGCATACCGTTTTTTTTCCTCGCAAGCGACTTCATTAGGCTTCTCCACCAAGCCACACTGAGACTGAACACGATCGGCACCTTCGTTATCTCCCGTGCTCCCCTCGTCTTCTTTCGCTTTCCACGATGAATAATCACCAACCAGATCTATTGGGGCTGAGACAGATGTCTTGGTTTCTATGCAGTCAAATCGAATGCGCTGAACGACCTTACCGTAGTTTTCCATTTCGTGCTGATCATCATCCGCCGTTTCCATTAACGGCGTTTTTGGTGTGGTCGCTCGGCTTTCCGGGATTATTTTCGCTTCAAGAAGCCCTTGAGTGCGATCTGTGGACTTGTTAGAGCTTAGACTTTGGGGCGACCATTTACTGGTCTCAATTACAATCCTCCTTCCTTCCTCTAGAGATTTGCTTCTCTTGATGTGATCTCCCGTTGTCAAAGTTTCGAGGGATTTGGTAATTTTCGGCAATGAATCGCTTGATTCTTTTCCGGTTTCCGAGGGGTATTTCGCTTGCGTGATGACTTGTTTTGTTTTTCGTTCGAGTGCTGTCAAAATACTAATAGAACCAGAGATTTGTTCAGTGGCAGAGCTGCCCAGAATCATTCCAGGAGAGGACATTCGCCTTTCAGAGACCGATGCTGAATTGTTAATAAATTGGCTCTGCTTTGATAAGTTGATTTCCTGAGGCGAACGATTCCTTGTGACGCTCACTCCAATATTATAGCGGGGACTCTGATCTGATCTTTTAACGAAGAAGGTACGTGGTAAAGACCGAGCTTGGATCGATCTTTTGTCGACTGCCCCATCTTTTAAATCTTCCAAACTGTTCGCAACTATATCTTCCTTATGGTCCACTTTCGATCTATCTCTAGCTTTGTTTTCGTCAATGTCTTTTTCGGTAACACCATGATCTTGTGCGCTGAATCGGTCAACGGACAGAAAATCATTCGGCCTTGGTTCACATTTTAAAGTAGTCAACACTACGGCTGTTTTTCTTTTGAGCCCTATTTGGCCCGTAGAAAATTTCCGATGATGCCGCTCTTTGGCCATACGATATGAAGACAAAGCGTTTTCAGTGTGTTACTCGTCAAGGATAATTGTTGAATATAGACAGAAAGAATTACTGCATCCCATGAACCACGTGACCTTGTTTATTGAAATTACACAGAGGAAATGACTGCTGGGTTGATTGACTTCTAAATGACAGCAAAGTCACGCTATCAGGACTAAAAGTTATTCGGGCTAACATTTCAGATCCCATGTATACACCATAAGATAACTTACAGCTTGTCTCCAAATGGTAAACATTTACCGAAATAACAAGTGCTTGTTTGTCAAAAGCAATTTTCTATTTTACCCCATTAGTAACATTTGACCTTAAGATAAAAAAAAAAAGTCGCGCGATGATGTACTACTTTCAAGCAAACAATACAAGTTGGTTTCTTGTTTATCATAACAAATAAAGTCATTGATGCATTTGAGAGAGCAAAGCGGAACTCAGCGCTGAAACAGAACAATTTAATATTGATATTGATGTTGAGTGTTTCCGTAACGTCCGCAAACGAAAGTAGATTCAATATTGAATGACTATACATGAAAGACACCGTCATTGCTCATAAGCCAACTCAATATTACTCCTTCAGCTGATGTATTTATTTCTTAATTTGGTTAGTCAAACAGGATTAGACTAACACGCGACTTCCGCATTTAAGTAACTCATGTTAGCTCTTTTACATAACCCATCAACGTTGTTCTAATTATATTTAATGTAGCATTTAGACGAGCACAGCAACAACCACGTACATTTGTACTCTACACGCACAACATTACGGAGTTATAAACGCGCCACAAGAGATATAAATACCATGAGTGTTCATAGCCACGGAACAAAATCCCGTGCTTAATTTAGAAATACATTTAATAAAAAAAAATTACTTCCTGTGTGTGCGAAGTGCCATTTCGTTTCGGAAATGTTTGGAAAATTACTTCGGCGTTACAACCTGTCCTCGAGACTGACGGCCAAAAAGGCAAAGTTGTGATATTTGAATAGAAAACCCCAACAAAGAACGGCATGCCTTCCTATTTCATTGAGCCAGACGTTCCTCTGTAGCCATAGACTGACAACCGGATCGTTGAGGCTGTGCTGACGAAGCAAATTTCCTTTTATAAACATAGTAGAATCACAGTCTTTCTGTAGACTTGTGTAAAACATAGGCGGTAGCCACCAGTCAGACTGCTTTAGCGTTGCCAATTCTCACTGTGGCGTAGATTCAATGGCAAATTAGTGATACCCCTAAAATGATCAAGTTTTTTTACCTTTGATAGTAAAAATAGGAACTTCCTTGTTACTCGTTGACCGAATCAGGAAGTTCGTCTTTTGCAAATACATATGAAACAGGAGGAGTAGGGGATTCTGGAACTCTAAGATAGCGGCATTTTCCACTTTTGTCCTGATAGTACCATTTTCTATCCTTCAAAAAGTGGCTCATGAGTGGACATGTGTCTGTGTTAATGGGCACCGTTTTGAACTGCTCCAAAGCACCGCTGGTGTAAACATTTCCACTGACTTCCCCATGCAGCTTGATATCGGGGAATTTCTTCATTCGAAGACTTAAGGTGCTGGCTCTGGGCTGAGGCTTTTGGAGAAAATCTTTGATTTTGGATGTCAGGTCCTTTTCGAGTGATATTTCTTGTGTTCCAACTGAAAGTGTTTGCTGTGCGGGGTTGCCTTCCATTCTTGATTCATTGTCGAAACTAAAGCGACCACTCTTGGTTTCGGATCCACGGCCAGATACAGCTAAAGTGTGACTAGAATTCGCATCTTCTTTTATAATACTTGGTAAGTGAAGGAATTCTGTATTTACTCTCACGCTACCTTCAAACTCATCCGAGATTTTCAAGTCTAGTTTTACATCGTCATCGCCTTTGACTTCCTCGTTGATATGCGCTTCGAGTGTTACCTTTTCAGCCCCTTCTGGGAAACTGTACCGTCGCCTACGGTTCAAAAGAGGTCTTAGGTCCCGTTTGTTGCCATGTTGAGCGAGATATGATGCCTGAGCTTCAAACCTTGGCATGTTTTCTTTGGCGGTGTTTTTTTGATAAAACTTCATCTTTAATGCTTTCACTTGGTCTCGCTTCGTAACGTCAGTCAAATACAAAAGAGTCCCATCCACGTCTGAGGACTTTTTGCTTTTGGGGTGATCTGGATCTGAATCTTCCTTTCTGACTTGGAAATTGGCAGTCGGGGGCTTGTAAGAACTCATGCTATAATCGCTATCAGACACAACGCTTCCAAATGTAGACACTGGTGGATCTGCTTTGAAAATATGACTTTGTAAATATGGTCTTTGTCCTCTTTGATTCTCTAAAGGCCTCACGGAAATTAAAGGCAGACTTCGTCGGTGAGTTGAACTGCGATAACCTGAAATGACTAAGTCAAATTTCCATGCGAATGATTATATCTCAAGCCCATCGCCAGATGAAGCCAGACCGAATGACTCGCCCTGTACGAACCCAACCGTAAATGAAGAAAACAAGGTATATTAAGATGCACATAAACGGTTATTATGTATAATTATCTTGTCACTAAATGGTCGGACTGACGTGCCAACTTTCAAATTTTTCCCGTCAGCTGTGACGGTTTGCGCCCTTAGCGCTCTAGTGGGCAGTTAAGGGAATCGTGGGGGGGGGGGGGTGGGGATATGGGGCGTACCGGCGAAGCCTTCAAAAACTCACTCTACATCATTGAAACACCTCACTAATTTTGCTCTCTCAGCTAAAGCAACACCTAAACATCAGTATGCATATTCTCCATACTGTTCTCCATACATTTCCTGTGGTGCTGACAAGGAGAATTTGTTTAACAATCAAGAGCTTCTTTGGTTGGTGACACTACTCCGCAATTATCTGCTGTTCTAAGTGACCAACAAAAAACTGCTTATCGGCGGCAACTCCTTGACA
>NC_142526.1:25723569-25736069 GCF_964205215.1 Stylophora pistillata | reverse complement strand
CGATCAGAGCTAGGAGTGAAATGCATACCGCATTTGTTATCCGAACCTAGCGGTATCGTACGTGCAGCCAGCTGATGTTGTACGTGAATGACGTAAAGCTGGCACTCTTCTGATTACCGTGTGCCTTTAGAATCTCTCAACTCTCAGGATACCCAGGTAAATAAAAAGCAATCTTAATAGTAATTTAAAACAGAATGCAGCTCATTGGCAAATTTGGTGCACCCGCTGAATAGTTGTACTAAGATCTCTAGGGTTTATCAATTTGTCATTTGAGAAGTTTATTTAAACTACTGGGAAAGTTAACGGCAAAAAAGAATAAAGATGAAATTTACGCAACGCCCCACAAATGAAGAACAGGAACTTTCTTTTTTCACAAATTAAGATGCATTATAAATACGAGGATCTGAAAATGGAAAGCGAATTATTTCTTGATCATTTCTACGGCCTGTATTTAACAGCGAGATTCGCCTCGACATGCACCCTTAATTATGCGTGGCGTGATTCAAATTTATCTTTAGAAAAATCACGCATCGGCAAAGGTGACCTTGATTGTTTTCTTGTACACGTAGCATGTTAATGTTTGTTCAAGCATGTCACTTGAGAATTTATGATTGCTAGTTTATAGAATCTTGGCAAAATTCTGAGCGCTGTAAGCTACCTGTCTTGATTTCCTCGACAGTCAAGTGGAAATATAAATGAGAACTGGAGAAATTTTCAACTATTCTTTTGACTTCGTTACCGATATCTTCCAAATTTGTAGTCTGTATGAGGTTACCTCAACATATTGCCTGAAAACCATCAACTCAAAGAAAGCAACAAGCTGATTGAATCGATAAAATAGGAAAACAGAAAAAAATTACGATAATTTAGGGATTAATTTTAGATTCAATTTCTTAATTTTAGGTGGCAGTTACAGAAAGATGGCAACCAAAATGAACCCCCCACTCTTAAGATATGGATGGGGAAATTTCAGACCGAGATATCTTCAATTTATGAACAATTGCAAATGTTTCTTGTTATTTGCCACCGCTTTCAGCATTAGTCAAGGTGCGTTTAAAATCATAAGGCATCTAATGAAATGTCATCTTATCATTTTTATAATAAAGGTCATACGGACTCGTGTTTTTAGAGTCTAAGCCGGCGAAAAACCTAGCGATTTTATACGCCAACCGCAGCGATCGGTGTGTCGCCGGCTTTAGGAAGTGGAAGGGGTGATAAAGCAGATTGAGAATTCTCTTCCTGGTTTGGAATGATAATTGATAATTGGAATGATATTTGATGCGATTCGCCCAAAGCGAACCAAATGGGGCCCTTCACTGGGTTACATGTGAAAACTCTATGTGTATCTAGAATATCTGAGTAGGACTCAAAACCTACCAGAGAACCCGAGTTACAAATTGAACCTCGCTCCAAAACGAATTGAACCCGCTCATTTCTAGTTTCATTAAACTCATTTTATGTCGACGATCGTGCATCAAACCTCCATTTGGGCTCTTTTAAAAGCTTTTCCTTTTCTTCCTGGAGTTCAAAGATTACACAAGTGATATTATCTATCACTTTCTTGCGTTCTTTTAGGAATGACCGTTGGCGGTATAACCTCTACCGTCCTCACAACTATTGAAAAGCGATTCCAGTTTACTAGCAAAGAAACGGGATTTATCGCTGCTTCCAATGATATTTCTGCCATTCTACTGACATTTATCGTCAGTTATTGTGGCGGTTATGGAAACAAGTCCAGATGGTTAGGATATGGAGCTCTGATAACAGGTGAGGTCCTTGATTTCGACGCCTTTCTGAGAATCCATGCAATGTGTATCCTGTTGGCAGAACTCTTGTTTCCTTCAATATTTGCTGTAGTCACAAATATCTTTTCGTGCTTAATTTATGTTAACCATCAAAAAGCAAAGAATCAAGGGAGCAAAGCGGAGTGAAGTGATTAGCTGACTTATTGGTCGCTGGCTTTAAGGATCGATGGTAAAAAGTCACTGACAAAATCATGATTATCTTTTCCTTGGTGAATACAGGCTGAAAAGTTTGTCACTTTGTCCAAAAAACATCGTAATCTAAGAAAATTATCTCGCCAACCTTTCAGGTATTGGATGCTTATTACATGCCCTTCCCCACGTTATAATCGGGCGATATCAACCGGAGGCTGACCACGGAACCTCTACAGGTCAAAGGCAGCTCTTATGTCACACGAACACCACAAACACAACATCGGGTTTAGAAAGTTCCCAGTGTCTCTCGAAATACGCAGAGAACTGGTACTACCTGATGATCTTTTCGGTTGCGCAAATGGTCATGGGAGCTGGAACGTCACCCCTCTACTCACTGGCGCCCGCTTATATCGACGAAAATGTCCACCCAAAATCATGTCCAGTCTACTTTGGTGTTTTCTTCGCAGCAGCAATTGTTGGTCCTGGGTTAGGGTTTCTTGTTGGAGGTGCGATGCTTTCAAACTACGTCGATTTGGAAATGGTAAGTTCTAAGGAAATAAGCTCTTAGCGTTCTGTAACAAGGTCCTTTGACAGGTTTTTAAACATAGTTGCAATTGGTCGACAAATATTTCATTTTAATCGCCTCACATAGATTGGAGAAAGGGAAAAACAAGCAAAGCGTTAGGAAAGACAAAAACAAAAGGTGCTCCTGATTCTTCTATTTGTTTCTGATCATTCAACATAGCGCCGATCCCGTGTTTTATGTCTTGGGTCGTAATATAACTGGGCCGGTATAATCAAGCCTCCCGGTTTACACGACTTTCACTGCAATAAAATGCGATTTCGTACGCCAGAAAAAAGGTTGTAAGCCATAAGCAGTGTAAACTAACGGTGCACGTGTATTTTTCTTCCAGCCCAAAGGCTTTCACATCACTCCTCGTGATACACGTTGGATAGGGGCCTGGTGGCTTGGGTACGTAATTGGTGGAAGCCTTCTAGTCCTCACCAGTGTGGCCCTTTCAGGATTTCCGCGGCACCTTCCCGGTGCCAAGGAAAGGAGAGAGAAATTGTTGAAAGAAAGCGCTATTCCTTTAAATGACCAAAATATAAAGGAGACCATAAAAAGTATCATCCCAGCGACAGTGCAGCTACTCAAGAATCCTGTGTTCGTTTTTAATGCTTTGGCCCTCTCGGCAACCACTTTCGGTAGCGCTGGCGTGGGGCCTTTCATTGTGAAATTCCTTTATCTGAAGTTTAATCTAAGTTTGGCCATTGCAGGACTGGCGATAGGGGTAGCGGTAATTCCTGGTGCTGGAGGTAAACTATCGCTGTTTATGCGATAAGCTCAATTGTACAAGCACGTTAATTGGTTCTTGCTTGCAATCTGTTGAAGGACAGACGCATAAATGACGTTACCATTAACAATGATTTGCATTTTTATCCATGATATAAAATAAATAGATTCCAGTTTGCAGTGGGTCTCAGCTGTGAAAGATCACAGAGGAAGTCAAAATGTAGTAAGAACATCAGTAACACACGTGGCAACGCCTCTTGAGCCACTTGTTTGTTCTTAGTACATTTTGGAGTCATCTAGGATGTATCAACCTCGTTCCCAAGGCCCTGGGAACGAGATTGGTGATGTATTACTGAACAGATGCACGGCAACATAGAATCTATTTGTTAATTACTTCACGTGAATGTGACTCCAGTAAAAAGCGGCTTGATAAAGCTGGAGCCATCTTCTACCAGAGAAGGAGAGGACTGCAAAGTTATTTGTCAAGAATGGTAACTATTAGTGAGTAAAGAGCAAATTTAAGTTGGAAACAGGCACCGCCCTGGGTAAAAAGCTTTAGAAACTTTGAAGAAAATTGTTCGCAAATAACTTAGAGTCACCAGGACTTAGGGACTTAGGGACTTAGGGACCAGTCATTATATATCACCCTGGAAGGGGGAAGGGGTTGTAGAGTTTTGGGGGCTTGCATGGTTTTCTGGGGAAACGGAAGGGGGATCAGTCATCTCTAACAGAATTTAAAGGGGTGACTACAGAAAACTGACTGCTAATGAGGGGGGATCATCAGAATCCTACAGAACCTTATAGGGGTCAGGTAAAACTTTATTGTGACATTACCAATATCCTCCTACACCCCTCCCCCCCCCCTTCCGCGACGATAAATAACGATTGGTCTCTTGTGCCCAGCCCAGGACTGTGCCTGTACTCATTTCAAAGATGCACGTGCATAGAGATAATTATCGAGTCTTGGTTCTAACAAGGACAATATTTTCTAAGTGTAACACAATATTTCAATATTTCAGTTGGTGTATTCTTGGGAGGTCTTCTTGTCCGTCGTTTCAAATTAAAAGAGGCACTCTTTATGGCAGCCAAATGGTGTTTGATCATCAAGGTTGTCACAATGCTTACAAGTTTTATTTGGTTAATACCTGGATGTGACGAGGTGCAACTTGCTGGGATAGTCAAACCATACTGGGACAGGTACAGAGAAAGATACAAAACGATAAAGGCGGTTTCAATTAATTTTGTTATCTCTCAGATTTCTCCATGTGCACACGCGCGCGAACTGAATTTCTGATTGGTTGATAGTTTGTTTTCCTAGCCATTCCTGAGACCCTATTTCTAAAGCTCTTGTAACAGAAATAGCAAATTGTAAATTGTTTGTAAGTCGTAGGGATTGTATTGGCTAGACTAACATGTTCATTATGTTGCTAGGGATTTCTTTAGTAACTCATGGACTTAATTTGTTTGCCTTTCACAGCACAATTAGAGACGATTCTCTGATCTCAACATGTAACAAAAACTGCAGTTGCCCTCTGACCCTGATCCGACCTGTGTGCGGCTCGGACAAATTAACGTACTTTTCTCCTTGTTTTGCTGGTTGCACTTTATCAGCCCCCAATGGGGTAAGGTAGAACAGCAGAATCTTTCCTTTATTACGTCTGATTAAAAGTTATTTCAACAAGAACAATATCAAAATTTCCTAAGATATAACACAAACTTACGGATGAGCTTGGGAAACACTATTAGAAGTGCATAATTTTTTTATCTTTCAGAAAGAATGAGCTCTTACTCATATTCAGTGTATGTGATGGCCATGTATAACGCAGTGACATGTTGTCTAGTGGTGACATGTTGTCTTTTGTATATGGTAAAAAAAACTTTGTGCTCAATATCAAATCACCAAACACGATTAGAATGACGCGGTATTTCGAATCAGTCAAGAAACCTCTCAGAGATTTCAAAGCCTTGTTTTTAAACTCAATACGTTATCCGGCTGAACCTGTATCACGAAAGGATTCCCGAACACAGGTTCACGAGTAACAGTTATGTAAAAAAAGCCGTAAAATAAATGTATTTTAGATAAGCTGGACCATGGAGTCTCCAACATATAGTATATTCAGGCCCCTATTTTCACCTTCAAAGTTTACATCGCACCGGTTAATGGTATGTTTTTTGTAACAGGTTTACTCTGGTTGTAGCTGTGTCTCACCACCTTTCAATGTCTCAGTACCCATGGCTTCTCGTGGATTATGTGACAGAGGCTCAGGCTGCAAAAATCACATCGCATTTTTGGTCGCTGTACTACTTCTATTGCTGACAGGTCTAATACTTTCTGTGCCAAACAAGACTGTGGTACTGAGGTGAGCACATGCAAAATTGACAAGACTTTTCGATTTGAAAACAGCGGGCAGGCCATGCGCCGCTGAATTCTAGCTGAGACTTGTCCGTATTTGTTGTTAGTGTAGTACATAAATCACTCAAAGACTTATTTCACCCTAAGTTTTGTGAAGTTTATCCATTCCTTTTAATCTCCTCTGTTATCGGCCACTCACTCCATGTTCATTTTTGTGCCCCTTTTTTTTTTAGTCAAGCTCACTGGACTTATGAATCATAACCTAGTTTCCATCAAACTTAAATTCGTTTGACACGGTGTGAAAGCGACGTAGCCCCTTTAAAACATTGGCTGCTACCCGAAGGTTGCTGCGACTGGCTGTTGACAAATCATTAGTCCATGAACAGGCTCCAATAAGCGTTGCGATCGACAAAGCGACAGCGAGGGGCCAACCCGAAAAGTAAGATATTTCTCGCCAAACCCCCTTGCTTGTTAGCCCGTCCGTTACAGCTTCGCCGTTTGTACTGCAACTCCCTTGATCACTAGAGCCTTTTTTCTGGATTTCTTATCATGATTCAGTGAGTAAGTTGATCTAAGTGGATCTAAAGCGCTTGATAAAAAGCTGCTGGGCCGCAAGCTGAGTTTAACTGTTGACCCACTGCTTGGTTGTATGCACAGGGTTTCCTTCATTTGCGTTTCAATTAAGATCCTGGTTGCGTTAATTCGGTAGTCGTTTGTTCCCTTGCCAATAAGCTATCTACTTATTTGTAAAGGTGAGAGCGATCATTTATTAGTTATAGGATGGTTAAGGCGCTGGAATCCCGGGTCGAGAGGTCTGGGTTCGAGAGCAGGCCGCGTCATTTATGTTCTGTTCCTGGGCAAAACACTTTACTCTCACCGTGCCTCTGTCCACGTAGGAGTATAAATGAGTACCGTACCTGCCAATTGTAAGGGCAACCTGATGAAATGCGGGGGGGTAACCTTGCGATGGAATAGCATCTCATTCAGGGGGGAGTAGTAATGCTTCTAGTCGCTTCATGCCAGAGGAAAACCAGGAGAAGCTACTGCTGGGTTGGTCACTTGACTCGAGTACAGACTTTACCATACCTTTCTATACAATACTACAGCTACTTACAATTAACAACAACTCATTTAACCCTTTTATTCCCGAGATCTCATTAGTAATTCTCCCTCCTGTCTGTCATACAATTCTTATGATGTTACGGAATTTAATCTTGTCTTCCTGATATTGTATCGGCATCAGTGAGGAGAAATTCTGTCCTGGTTACTCATTAGAGTGAAAGTATTAAAACTATTTGCTATTTACGACTTCCATCACCAATTCGGACTAAACTTACGTTTACATTAACAAAGAGGAAATCTACGAAAATCGAAAGATTTGCCATTACAATGACGATGTTATTATCTCAACTGTATTCTATCCTAGGTCAGTTCCTGACAACATTCGCTCCTACGCGCTTGGCTTCCAGTTTGTATTTCAGCGAACTCTTGGATTCATTCCCGGACCGATACTTTATGGTTGGCTTTTTGACACTCGCTGCCTTGTTTGGGCGGAAAACTGCGGTCGAAGAGGCAATTGTCAGTTCTATGATGTACCTAGTTTGTCCTTTGGCATCATGCTTGTCACCGGAACTTTCCATGGTAATTTCGAAATAAAAATTCTGATACATTTCCATGCATGTGTGTCATCTTGGCATCCGTTGGTCACGAGCGGCCGCGGATCTTTATTAATTAATTAATTTATTTATTTATTTATCAACCATATTTTAGCAGAGATGCCCAGTTCAGCATATACTGGTTTAAATGGGGCTCTGCAAACCCACCCATCCCACCCCAGGGAAAGAAATCCGTCACACAGTAATCTCGTGTGTGGGAAATTAACGTCTCCTACCCCTAACCCTGCAGGAGACGGTACCTCCATTTATTCGTCCCTATCTGCGCTTCTAGTTCAAATAACATTGGATCATCGTCTAAGATGACTGTGTAGACCAATGCAGGAATGACAGTCCTCTCCACAGCTTCTGCACTTGTACTCAGTCTCTCTCTTTTGTTCTGGATTTGTCTTGCATTGCACATCACGATGAGGGCGATGAATGTGCAATATTAATTAAAATTTGTGGGAGGAAGGTGGGAGGGGCTGAGGTGAATACTTTTTAAAGCCAGGTGTGCCCCTGTCAATGGAAGATGTATGTGTTGGTGATAATCATAACAAATGCAATTTCTTTCATCTCATATCCTTTTTGTATCTTGCGGGACAGCAAGTTTTAGTGATGATGATCATTCGCCCCTGGCCCTCGACGGGCTAATGACACCTGGAAAAGGCTCTTTTTTTCTTTTTTTTTTTCTTTTTAATCTGGGCGTCGGCTATCCTATACACCGTAACATCTTTAACAATCATACCAAATTAAAATGGTAACTGTTTCGCCATCTTTCTTCCCACAGTGTTGGCTGTTTTATTCTATTTCATTTCGTTTTGGTACTGTCGCAAAAGAACTGCTTTAGACGAGGCAAAAAGCTCCAGGAAATCGGTAGAAAACGGCAAGGAATTAAACGATCAGGACTCAAGCTTGTAAGGAAAGTCATAGCTTCCAAGTCTGTTCTATGGTCCTTTTTGAAACAGAGATTACGTAGGTAACTTTAAGTGTCTCAGTGCTAGTTTTTTGGTGTCAACCTCTCTTAACATTTTGATTACGGTGGGCAATGTCTAAGTGACGCGTTATTAATTTGTGACGTTGGAATTTTAAGTTTTCCCTTTTCAATTCGACAGGCGTGTAATACTGTTTAAAGTACTTGTGACGCTGGAATTTTGTGAAAATTATTGCATGAAACGGGATCAGAACCCACCCACCCTTTACTACCTTCTTATGAACAATAAAAATAACATAACACAGCCGGAAGACGGGTTCCTGGTTAATTTCATACAGTTATAGCAATACACATT
Source organism: Stylophora pistillata (assembly GCF_964205215.1). Classification (NCBI taxonomy): domain Eukaryota; kingdom Metazoa; phylum Cnidaria; class Anthozoa; order Scleractinia; family Pocilloporidae; genus Stylophora; species Stylophora pistillata. The sequence goes on along the minus strand of NC_142526.1, from coordinate 25,727,544 downwards.
AGAGACTACACAATTAGAATATATGGCAATAACTTATTGGAAAATTGTGACGGAGAACCATACCACAACAATACTTAAACTGTTACCACAACCAGTTGAGGGTCTCAATGGGGTGATGGCTTTTAATGGCTAACGGTTACAACTTTTGCCAATTTACGGCCAACGGTTAACATCTTTCCATGTAGTCACCTAAACAAATTTTGACGGTTAATTTTTTTAACGACTAACAGCTAAATTTTCGGTATTTTTAACGGCTAGCGATTAACCCCACTGAGACTCCCCCTGTAAGACTACAGAGGCTTTCTATAGCCAGTCTAACTGTGGCATTGGTTGCTTAATTAATCAGTTAATAATTTTTTGGACAAATTTAAAGACTCCCTCATTGATTCATTTTCGTCCTTTGTTTGATCTTCCTTTACATCATCTTCATCATAGCTTGATTTGCAAAACCAAAAGCTCAGGAAAAAGAATAACATGGCTAGACCTGAGAAATAAGAACAGAAATGCAGTTAGACGAATCCATCTCTTGAAGGAAAAGCTAGTCTTTTGAGGCAGGCTTTAACAAAAGGAAAATTCAGTTTTTTGAGCACATACGGATTTCAAACTTACCCTACCTCGTTGCGACTCATTGAAAGCTTTAGAGCTGCTTTAATTTCAATTACTATCAACATTTCAAAGGAAAAAACATAGAGCATGTTTTACCTGTGGATGACATTCAAGTAAAGTCACCTCACAGATGAGTTGCAATCGATGAAATTTCGGTAAAAAATACCCATAGAAATTCAAGTTTCGGCGGGATTTGAACTCGTGCTTCCCATAAACTAGAAGTTACCCAACAGTTTGCCTCCCATATACTAGTGGCACTACCAAGGCATATGTTGGGTTATCGTAACACTGGTTACTGGTGGCAGCGAAGGACTTATGGCGTGTGCGAAGCACCTTAAGCTTGTCAAGCAGGTTCTACGAACAGTGCCTTGCTACCCCATATTTTGCCTCTACAATTCTTTTTATAGGTTTAGCGTCATCAACCTCCAGGTTTTACGACGTGAAGGTGCTTTCCCGATGATGATAAGACTACAAAATATCTCGAATACTTGGGGCAGTGCAATATTTTGAGAAAGGACGAAGGAAATAAATGTAGTAGACAATGTTTGCTGGAGGAATGCAGGGTTTCATTAGCTAAAGTTGCTTGTTTGATAAATAGTTGGTTGATATGCTTGAAAATTTCACAAACTAAATAATAATGTACTATGCTATTTTTCCATCATTAAATGAATCCAAAACTTTTGTATGAAGTCAAAGATGGCAGAAACAAAAGCTTCGCAGACTGGAACCTTACCTTTCATAATACATCCCAAAACAGTTATTGCTAGCGACAACTTTTTAATGTCGTATATTTGACATCGACCTCGTCTTCCGCAACTTTCTCCCCAGAGGAGACAAAGATAGTCAAATATCCAACCAGTCACAACCGGTCCAGGTAAAAAGCCAAGAGAGCGCTGGAAAATAAACTGGAAACCAAGCGAGTAGGATCTTTGATTATCTGGTACACAACTGTGGAGAGAAAATTGAGTCTTCTGTGAGACACTTTTAAACCGCGCTTTTTGAAACTTCGTGAATACCGCCAAAGTTACGAATAAGTCCAAGTATTTATAGCTTTCTTAGTTTCGATCAGTGTTTCATGACGAAGAACGTCACCAATTTCTGGAAATGTCTTTTACGACGACCGTGAATCAGTGATGTATACTATGATAACCTCGTCTTGTTCATTGGCAATGTTGAAAACATTGAAATCGTGGTTCAAGTGAATGGAAAATTTCCCGCAATCGGTTTAATGAGTCTACTCCCTGAGTATGAACAAGGATCGCAAGGATGTTTATTTGGTGTACGTAACTCTTATTACTATGGAGTAGAGGCACGGTTGCCCCCTCCCCCCCCCCCCCCCTCCGCCCGGTGTAAATTAGTAAATTAGTCAAGTGGCTTTTCGTAAGGGACTATTCGCAGGAAAGTGATCCGTCCTCACAGGTTAAACTTCAGGAGTTCGTCTGTGAATCTAGCAGTGTATACGTAGAAGATGTATTCCGAGAAAAGAAACATTTTCTTACCGTAGAGCTACGGTTTTGCCTGGTATCGCCGTCAGGAAAACGGCTACGATTAGCAAACAAGAAACTAAGAGGAAATACAAGAAATTTTTGCAGCCTGGTCCTCTGTCGCAATAGCGTTTCGCGGCCGATGCTTCGGTTCCATTCCCAACAGAAAGAATACAACTACACTGGTATGCCTGAAAAAAAATTATTCATCAGTCTAGTTAATATTGAAGGGAACGTTTTGAATTGTGTTGAAGTTGAGTGTTCCTTTCACAAAGTAAAGGAGATCATGCAGTAGCCTATTTTTTTTTTTAAACTGAGATTACCTCGTAGTTCCTGAGTTAACGCAATCCTGAACCAATCAGAGCGCAAAAATCCCTTTCTTCCCCGGAGACTATTAAAATATACACATGTTAGGTAAATTTCACACCTTGGATCCTTCCACCTTTGAACATCCAGCATGGCAAGGCGAAAAATAACTCAAGTTATCTTCTCCACAGACGGGATCAATACTTGCGATCGAGCAGCTGCAGTTTGCATTGCATTGGGCTGTTAAACTTCCGAGTTGTGACTGGCTATTCATGATAAATAGAAAGGTCACGATCAAACCATTATAGTGCCAATGATGTAAAGGTCGGGGGTGAAAAAAGGTTTTTCTACTGTAGAGTCACACACCTTGATTGGCTGGCACGTATTTGTTGGCCTGCGGCCCCACTCAGTATAATTGTAAAATAGGACTCTACTTAGTTCTACCAGGACATTTAAATGAAATTCTGGCCTTATTCGAATATTTTAAATTATAATTCCAAGAAATACTGAGGACTTTCGTTCATTTCATTCATAATTTATTCATTGCAAGAAAAGCACATAATTAAGAATAGCTGTAGTTTTCGAAGCTTAGTCCAATTCGTTTGACTAAAGCTCCTCTGGATGTACAAGTATGGTGATATGCGCCAGAATACGACTCACATGTCACACACACCACTTCTACCCAGAGAGTCGAGGCGTACATTCATTTACCACTTTTAAAAAAAAAAATTTCCGGATGACAGAAATTTTCCGCACCTTTTGTAATAAGGCTTGGTGATACCCGCCAATTCGATCTGATTGCATCCCGGAATGATAAAAGTTACAGCTGTCCATACGGTGAAAAGTTGAAAACACGAGCAGCACATCGCAGACAGTCGGCACGACTTCTTCAAATTAAACCGCCTAACGATGACTCCGCTCAAAAAAATACCACCTTAAAGAGAAGTTGAATAGACATACGTGACACGTGACAATCAAGAGACGATTAAGCTAAGAGACTCGTTCTAAAGGCTCCCTTTCAAGAGAAATTACCCTAAAGTTATTTTTAGACCCAGCGTATTTGTCTCCGATTGAGAATACCGTTACCATGCTTCTTGTGCTTTAGAGGAAAAGTTTCGTGTAGAAATAGTATAACAGAGACTGTATGAGATGACCCTTCTAGATCTCTGATAAGGCGAGACCAGGAAGCAGAGATAACAAAAAAACAAGAAATTTCAGCCACCTGTGGCGCCTACGAGGAACACGGCTCCAAGAGTAACACCAGCCAAGCCCGGGTTTGTATTAAATTTCAACTCAGCGAACTTGCTGATGAAGGCTCCCAATCCAGCCCCGAAAAACGATCCAGCAGTTGTGCCCATAGCGTTAAACATGTACGTTGGATTCTTCAAGAGCTTGATGGTCGCTGGCACAATATCTTTTAAACTGCCTCGTAACCGTTCATCGCTTTTTGGCAAGTTTCCTTCTTCTATGGCTTTATCGCGCCTCTCTCTTGATCCTGGTAACTCACGAGGAAATCCAAAGATTACAATAGCGCAGACAAACATCACCAAACCAGTTATAGTGTATGCTAGCCACCAGG
>NC_142526.1:25643569-25721069 GCF_964205215.1 Stylophora pistillata | reverse complement strand
ATCCAAGTACCTGACGACAATACTACAACCGCTAACCGACAAATCCAGACATAAACTACAATCCACTGAAGACTTCATTAACGCTACCAAGACTGTTCAGATACCTGACGACTACAAACTAGTGTCATTTGATGTGAAATCACTGTTCACAAGTATTCCACTTCAGTTAGCATTACAATGCACTGAGACTGCAATCCGACAATCTACCGACCCATTACCGCTACCGACAGACGACATCATGGACTTGCTAAACATTTGCCTAACGTCTACTTACTTTCAGTACAACGGTAAACACTACAAACAGTTACACGGCACTGCCATGGGGTCTCCAGTTTCTGTTGTTATAGCAGAAATTGTGATGCAGAACATCGAGGAACGCGCCCTTTCGACTTGTCGACAAACGATACCGCTTTGGTTACGTTACGTTGACGACACATTCACCGCCGTTCGACACGACGAAATTGACGCATTCCACAACCACCTTAACGAACAAAACACTGACATACAGTTTACCAGAGAAGTCGAAGAAAATGGCAAACTTCCTTTTCTAGACTGCCTGGTAAGCCACAACGACAACTCATTACGAACAACAGTTTACAGGAAACCGACACACACCGACAGATTACTAGACGAGTCATTCTACAACCCTACATCACACAAAGCCACAACTATCAGAACTCTAACACGACGCGCACAACTAGTATGTGACTCGACAGACAGCTTATCCGACGAGAACAAATACCTTCACCGTGTTTTTACGAAGAACAACTACAACAAAGACTTCATCCGACGAAACACTCACCGACCCACTACCACTACCGAAACAAACGACACCGCAACCCCTACGACTACAGCAACCATACCGTACATAAAAGGCATGTCTGAAAACATCTCGCGCATCTTACTACCCTTCAATATCCGCGTCGCCCACAAACCCATCACCACACTACGTCAGTTACTAACCAACGTTAAAGACAAAGACGAACCGAGGAACAGACAGGGAACGATTTATGAGATCAATTGTTCCGACTGCCAAGCCTCCTACATCGGTGAGACTGGCAGAAACCTCACAACAAGACTGACTGAACACAGACGGGCGACGAGGAAAGGTGATGTCAGCAATCGCATTACTGAACACCATCGACTTACCAACCACAACATTGACTGGGACTCTGCGCAATGCCTAACCTACAGCACTGACTATTTTCAACGACTGACTCTGGAAAGCTGGTTTACTAACTTAGAACAGACTCCCCTAAACAGATGTCAACAACTACCCGCCCCATACAAACGACTCATTCACGACATAAACATCACAAACGACCGAAAAAGAACAACCTAACTTTACCGACAGACCGAAACAGACCAATCACGACCGACTTACGTCACTTGAGTCTTACAGCCAATAACATCACGGCAAAACCAACCGATCATTTCACACGAACTGGAATAAGAACATTCTACTGACAACAATCATTCACTTGACTCTGATGATGAGTTCCGCACAGGTTGTCGAAACGTCAGTCACTGCCACCGACAACAGTCCTTCTCAGGACTACACTCACCCGGACGATCAGACTACACCTTCACATGTTACCCCCGGGTTCAAACCATTTACTGCACAAAGTAATATTGGTTCGCACTTCCGTGTAAAGCACACAAATACACATTGGCACAAGAAGTAGCTTATGCTCAAGCATCAAGACAAACAAAAGTTAAATTTTTTTTGAAACTCAGATTTCCCTTGTTACCTAGGAACAAAGAACTACGTAAAGTTAACTACGCGCCCAAGCATGTGGCTTCGACGCTTCGTAGCTCAGTTATACATAACGTCCGTATGCAGGTGGCACGAATTTACTCCTAGTCGAAGCCAGAACTTTACCCAGCCTTCTTTATCTAAAGTCCGATGCAGTGACTTTAATTTCAATTACTTGTGCAGGTCAGATCGTGGTTTGGTATCCAGCTATCCACTAGCCAGTTATGCCATATTTATTTCTGACTTTTGTCAGAGCGGTAACACGGAATTGTCAACAATATCTGCAAGGCTTATTTAGATTAGTCTAACTAGGTTAAGAATTCATCTTCATCAGTATGCATAACCTTACAAACACCACAGATTGTTAATGATAATATCAAATGAAATTCTCATGTACAATCAAACCTGTAACAAGTGTTCCATAACCCAGCCATCTGATCTTGTTTCCAAATTCACCGTAAAAACTGACAAAGCAGACAAGTACAATGGCAGATATGTCGTTGGAAGCAGCAATGATTCCAAGATCTTGGCTACTGAGCTGAAACCGCTTCTCTAACGCAGGTAGATTTATACCTGTTATTCCATTCACCGTCATGCCTGTAGATAATAAAATAACGAATTCTTCAAATTAAGTGATGATACAAGTTCAAGTCTGTTGTTTGGAGTCGGTCCGTAAGCTTTGAATCGTTATTGGAAAAAATTGGAAAAAAACTAAAAAAAATGGGTTTACTGTTCACTAACTTTGCACAGTTGTAAGTACGGTGACCACGAAGAGGAAACATTTAGAGTTATTAGCAATCTGGAGCCATCCTGGCTTAAATGAAAACCAGCCGTATTTCAGATCTTGCCTCGCAATCGTAGCCATGTCCTAAAAGATAACCAAAAACTAAATATGAGAAATTAGCAAAAGTTACAATTTGACAAGGATAAGTTATCAACGTCTACTGCCGCAACTCAATCTGGGTAATCTCTATTAGTGAAATTTTCAATTGAGTGACAAAAGTGATCCGGGATCGCATTGGTTTTACTTACCTTGCTCTGTGATTGGTCCAGAAAATGTGCACCATACTCTCGACCAATCAGATCAGTGTAAAACTGGAAACAATGAGACTTAGTCGCGCGCGTTTTCCCGCGCTTCCGAGTGGTTTACTTGTTTACACTTTGAGATCCCTTCGGCTATTGATAATGGAAACCCTTCATCTGATTGCCCGTCGACACGTGACTCATTATTTGCTTGCGCAGGAATCAAAAGTAATCGAGTAAAATCTGTGAGTATTTTACGTCTAATTCTTTTCTCTTTGCATCAAGCGTTCTTTGATATCTCGAGGCTCAATATAACACAAGTCGATCAATTCGCAAACCGTTACTTTTTACTGTTTTTAACGTGATTACAAAACACAGCCTGGATGTTTTTGTTTTTGTGATCATTTCAATTCTGTAAGAAATTAAAGGCACCCTGCAATGACAAACTGAAAAAGACTAAAAGATCACACTGAAATTTCACAGAAATTTGATTACATTAACGCTACGTTTCGAATGCAATACCTTTACTCCCTAACATTTACTTGTTATCAGTTTTCAACGGTAACTTCTGAAATATATGTTCAAGCATACGAGATGTTGCATTTCTGAAATTATACTTGCACGAGCTGCGTTTCCTTGTGTTATTTTTCTCACCGCATTGCGCCTTTTATCTCTTCTCAAACACAGACATATCAAAATCTACCACAGAACGGCAGATGTAAGCTGGAATTTCTTTGACGGCATAGGCCTGGGCGAGAACCTTAATAATGAAGGTGGTAACAACGTAACACAGCTGAAACAACATGTACTTAAAGGTCATTGGCACCATTCCGGCGTTATGCTTTTATATTTTGAAAACGAACCTCTTTGACAGACAACTTGCTTTTCTTTGTTAGGTCGCGTTTCTTACGATAAGTGTTTTTTGTTCCCTTTTAATACACATGAGAATTTCGTTACGTCGCGAAGTCATTGCGTCTCGAGTAACGTTTTCCGCGAGTAAAATCTGCATCGTAAGACTGTAAAGTCGCGGTCAGTTTATTGCCTGTTCGTGACCTTGCGCCGGGGTCAAGTTGGCATTATGTCTTCGTCTTCTTGTATCCTTTTTCTTTATAAGAGACAACAATATTCTTTTCTATTCGGCGATGTATTAACGCATAAAGCTGATACCTTTTTTCCAGCCAAAAGTTACCTGATTTTTTTTTCCTTTTTTCAGTTTAATGTACCGTACATTACTTTCTCAATATGAACGCTCTTTATTAGAAAAAGGAATCGAGAAATGACACAAATGTCAACAGAAAGAGATGCTGTGGCAATTTTTGAAAGAATCGTTTCAAGTCAGTGTCACGCATCACGTACATTTGGTAATCCTGATATCAACCAGAATAAATTGTTCACATGAAGAATTACCTCTGTTATCTTCAAAGAATATAAAAGGGTGAACCAGCTAAGGCTTGATGGTGATGCGTGTAACCAAGAATTACTGAGTGCTCGTTTATGAATAAGCAGCCGGAATTTGCCGTTGCATTCCTGAATTTAGAGTGAACCACAGATTGGTGTTTTCCAGGTTTACGCATTGACTTGCTACCAGAACATTTTTAGCAGTGCATGATCATGTGGTAATATGCCGGAATATTTACCTCAGTGGATGGTGACTTTACTCCGCACGCGTCAGTGATATCGTCTCAAAGCAGACCAAATAACTACAGACCTCCCGGCGAAACTAATCGTGGGTCGGTCTTTCGTGGAATGAGTACGCGCACGCAAACAGAACTTGATAGACTTGATATACCTTTATAAGGGGTATGCTCAATCAACGTGGGGGATTTAGTGTTTATAGGAAGCTTAAAGAAAAAAGATAATCACCAAGTGATTACAGGATGTCAGTTTACAAACTTGGCAAAAATTCAGTTCTAAAGGAGTTATGCATGCACGTAACGATATTTTCAGTGGTTTTCCTGCGAGGACCAAAATTGCCATAAACGTAAAGGAAACCACATAATATTAGTTCACAGGTGAGGTAAAGTAAATAAACAAAAAAAAAATGGGGATAGTAGGCCAAAACGAATAAGGATAGTTACGGATGGATAAGATTAAGAAGGATTTCAGATGGCAAACTTTATTTGTGTTTCAGCTATGTCGATTAAGGAAATTCGAATTTGGTTCCTTTCAAATTCCATTTCTAAACTCATTTTTTCGTCAGCTTGTACGTTACCATCTCGTTTGACTTCGCTTGGTTTCGTCTGATTTTCGACTTGTTCCGAATTGTACTCCCGACAGGAGCCCATCACGTGATGGGCTCCTGACTCCCGAGTAATTTAGTTAAACACAAGTTGAGTTTAAGTTTTCGTCACCATTTCTACTCAACGCTTTCCTCCGGTCTTTTAAGGCTGCGTCCGATGACGAATGGTTCTGTCCATTTTCGATGATTCTGAGAGATTTCGGACGGTCCCATAGCCATTTAACTGAGCTCCGTCTAAATTCTAAATTCCCCTTCTTTGATTTGCCCCTCCTCGGGTAGATGACGATCTGCCTCCCAGCATACCTTGCAAGACTATCACAAAAAATGGCCGTGCGTTTTACTGTATTTAGGTAAGCGGGATTGTTTTCCTTCTTCTGTAAGACCCTGGTCAGTCTTTCCTTTGTCTTTGCTCGGAAATTAGAAATTTGGTTGTTTCTTAACGTTTTCATAACAGCTGGAACAGTGAACCTCAACATGGAGACAAACCAAAGCTGTTTTGATGTTGGATCGAAGTCACGTTCGTGGAATTCTTTGCCTTTGTGTCTGGTAAGTGAACATATTGATGAAATAAATAGTTAAACGGGAATAAGCGTATCTTTTACGAATTGTTGCCCCAAAAGTATAAACTAGTGTTAATAATAGTAATAATAGTTTAATATCTGTAGTGCGCAAATTTCATTTACATATGATCAAATGCGCATAAGTTCTGAAACTAGGATGTTTTGCTTCACTGTCTGTTTTCGTCAAATCCGCTGGGAAGTTCGAAATCCTGGGAAGCTCTGTTGATGCCACAAGCGTTCCATACGTAATCTCAGAGGTTAAACGTCATAAAATAGGAATACCGTATTTCCTTGATTAAGCACCCACGCTCATATAATTGCCTTCCCCTGTAAAAGCGACCACCCCCTCATGTCCTCCCTCACTTCCTTAAATAGCGTGGATACACAGGAAACCTGTTTCTATTGCTTTTTTGTTCACTCTTCAATTAAAGCGGAATCAGCTCAGGTTAATAGTTTTATAAATGCCACCCTCAATTAAGCATCCCTGAAGTAAGTGCCCCTTCTCGTAGAAGAACCTGGGTGCTTATATGTGGCAATACAGTGTCTGATAAAAAAAATAGGTCCGCAATGCGTACATGTGTAGCCTTCGAAATTGAGCTGCTCTTTAGTGTCTGGTGTCTTTTTGAGTTTCTATTAAAGGAGCTAATATCTGATTATGGTTAGATAGTTTTCAATATTGTTCCTGTGCATCGATAAAATAAGATAACTGGCATATAATAGTCCTGAAATGTTCATTTTCAAGATGATGGTTCATGGCCAAACTTTGTTATGGAGGCCTCATTTTGACTTGCACTTGTAACCTGAGGATTTTAGGAACTAAAAAATGCATCAGCACCATCTCCCATAGTAGCCTAGTAGATTCAGTCATGATTTTGTTAACGTAACAAAGTGGAATTGAGTTCCAAAGTTTGTAGGTGTATTGTCTTTTCCTAGGCAAGTGATGTGAGACTAAATAATTTGGATATATCAACAAAGTTGAAGTGGTAAATTGGCCACCATAACGATTACAAAAGCTGACGTTTCGAGCATTAGACTAACTTTAGGGAAGCATTTCATCTAAATATTTTTAGCATTTTGTGTACCAGTACACGAGAACATAACTTTCCAGAAGGGCTGAAACATTTGGGGAGTGATGAAATCTACACTAGAAGCCATTAGGAGCTTGATTTGGTTTGAATGTATGACTACTAATTTTGGACAATACACACATGTAAAGTAATGCAGTGCTGAGTGTGGGTTACTATTATCCATTAGGACACAAGTTCTATTTTCAGTTGGTTGAAAGAAAAATTTTTATTCTAATTATTGTATTTGGGTTTTGTGGGACTGTATTTTCAATAAATAACACAGAAAAATTTAGTTGAGGTATGTGGATATGGGATTACAAATGGAAGAGTCTAGGGAAAAAAGATAGGTGCATAACAAGATCAGAACACAAACATTATTTTAATGAGTCATATGTTAGGTAGTACTCTGAAGTAACATTACATTAAAGCTGCTAATAACTTTTAACCCAATAAGATTCACCTGGAGGTTTCATTTAACAGAAAGTTCAATGGAGATAAGTATCACCATAATAGAATTCAGGAGCAGTAATCAGAGACATTACTTAAACATGACAGAGTTCAATGTACAGGCAAGCACATGATGGTGTCTTATGATTTAAAGTACAAGAATCTTTCAAGTTTTCTTATTATTGATATTGTTATTTCATGCCAGTGTGTTTCCCAAATTCAAGCTATGTGGAGACAGGAAATGAAAAGGTGAACTTGACGTCATCATGTAAATGTTCAACTTGACATCCTATCAAAATTTGTCCTTCAGCTGAAATCTTACTCAGGAATGAGATTTTGTCAATGTCTGTCAATATACCTAAAAAATTCAAGCTTTTGTTTATTTTGGTCAGCACAACCTACTTCGTGTAAATCTGATTGGTTTCTAGTGTGATCTATTGTTGCTTGTTGCTGAGCCTACCAGTGGTTTACATTTGTACTTGAGTAATCACTTTTGCACTGGTGATACATGAAAAAGACAGCTGGTTGTTTTCAGCCAATCAAGAGTGTAATTTTTCATGTATATCAGTATTGTGATGAATTAACCAAAACCAAACAGGTAACTGAAAAGGAGTTGTAGTCTGCCAAATAAAGGCCTGATACAAATGTATTGTTACCAAGGTAAAATATCAATGCTCATCTGAACCATTGTGAAGAGAATTTAGAAGACTGCCAAGCTTACAGGAAGTCAAGAAAATAATGTTAAGGTCTGAATTAAATTCTGGGCATTACTTGGAAAACATAATATTAATAATCACATTTCAGTCGTAATATTGTAGGAAATTATTTGTGAAAACCAAAACATCACATCATTCCACATTTTGTGTTATCCAAAAACTTTTTTTAATACTGCCTAGTAAAATATTTGGCAGGATTTCCATTTTACCCCCTACATTAATTATGCATAGAGGGTTGCAAAGAAACCTTTATATTTAGTTTTTATGAAATGGAATGCTTAATTAATGTATGGGGTTATATGGAAATCTTTCCAAATATTTTTAAATAGAACATCATAAACATTAAACTCCAAAAATGATCCTTAAAACGCAATAAGATATCCTTTGATTTTACGAAATTGTCATAAAAGCCAGTCCTTGACCAGTATTGTACAATCGAGATTCCTATACTTACTTTTATTATTTTGAAATATGCCTCTGTGAATTCTCAACAGTGCAAGGAGAATGCAACTACAATACAACTTATTTCACTTTATGGCACTTTCAGGAGGCTTCAGACAGTTTCAGACACTTTCAAACTCTTTCAAACTCTTTCAGAGACTCAGTGGTGCAACCTGCACCGATAGATCAAACCCATAGTTGTTGGCTTGCAATAGTGCAATGACTCCTTTCAGTGTAGTTCAACTTGTACCAAAGATTCAAGCTGTTAAATGTTGCCTTTTAGGAGCATAAAAGCTCTTGCTCAAGCTGCAGTTATAACACAAGCTGGATCTGGGTGCATTGGCTTGTGTGAGGAGAACTAAATCGTGATACGATCACCTGAAAAAATTACTCAAGACCACGCTTACAACAAGATGGCTGACAACAAGATGGCTGACTCAGTATACCTTACGACACTAGACCATGTGACATGCATTTGACTCTTGTGGACAAATAAATAAATAAATCCAATCGTGCCATAATGTGGCTACACACTTTGTGTAAGCTGCACAAAAATTATGCTGAATATGTGTTTTTCCTGAAGTGATAAAAGCCAGAATATCCCTGGTATGAAATCTGTTTCTTTGTCAATTTGAATGAAGAACACAGTAGACCTTCAAGAGCAAATTTTTTAATTTTTTTTTAAATGTCAAACTAAACATTACTATTTTAGCTACAGTTTCCAAGAAAAATTTCATAAAATATTTAAATAAATTATTTGCAAAAAATGGATTTTCAAGCTGAATGCTTTAGCTCACCAAAGTGAGTAGCCATTAAATCATGTCTGTATAAATGACTTGCAAAGTATTTTATATAGTAAAACATTCCTGTTCTTGAATTTCAATTATGCAAACATCTCCTGATTTCAGTTGTGTATGGTAATCTTTCCCATTTGTGTGTGTACAAAACTGTACTGAATGGAGAAAGATAAAAAGGAGAAGAGTTCTGTGGTGAAAGTAAAAAAAGTACAAGAAATGAAAGAATTTTGACAAAGAATGGCAAAAAAAATCACACTGAAATGGTTATAGGCTTGTGGCTTAACCCTTTCACTTCCATGAGTGATCAAGACAGAATTTCTCCTTACAACTTCAATACAATATGAAGCAGACAAGTGATGAGAATAAAGAAAGATTTGAATTAGGGGATCATCAGCTAATCCAATATCGAATTCTCCACACTAACATCATAAGAATTGTATTGCAGACAGGAAGAAGAATTACTGGTACTAATGAGATATTGGTAGCGTACAATTAAGTTTTTCACTATCATACCAATTAAGTTTTTCACTATCTCCGTGATACCGAGTATCCGATTGAGTTTTCAAAAGATCAGAAAAGAAACTTATGTAAGAAAGCCCAAAAATTCTCTTATAAAGATGGTGCACTCTTTTTCATTGGCCAGAGAAACAGTCAGCCTAGATTTAGTTACCTTATATGATACAAACGATGCTTAACAGGAAAATTTGGTAGGAGGGTCCAAATCTGCAAAGAGGGGTCCATATCTGCTAGCAGATTTGGACTGGGGGGTCCAAGTCCATGGGGGGGGGGTCAAAATCTGTGACACCAGAGTGTGAAACAGTCTAAACAACAAAGATGAAATGAATGACTAAATAAAAAACCATTTTCGACAATGTGTTACACCCATAAATACAATATGGCCACTTTCTAAAGTTTTGAAGCTTACGTAACTGAGCCGAATGTAGACTGGAACCTATACTTGATGATAGTAAACCATGTGACAAGTGCTCTTTTCACCCTGACAGATCCCAGAATAAATATCTTGGATCATGACATAGTGTGGTTTACACCTTGTGTAAGCCACACAAAAAGTTGAAAGTGAAATTTCTAGCTAGGGAATTGGACTAAGTTCTTTGCTGAGTGTCCCCTGAGACTCCTTTGTTTCTCCATTGGTGGTCTGTAATTTTGGTTTTTAGAGTTTTGACATAACTTGACATTTGGTCACCCTAAAGCATGAAATGTTAGAGTAAACCTTTGGAAGTTAACAAAACCTACTTTGCTTTTAAGCATGTAGAGTTCTTGAACAAATTGTTAGGGCATGAAAACTTAATAGATTGCCTCAAAATTTGGTCCAAAGACTCCCAAGGTACCAACCTAGAAAACTTTTTGTGGGAAATTGATCTCCCATAATGGCCTCTGACATAACATTGAAAAAAATTTTGACAACTGAAGTAAACTCTACAGTGAAATTTGCATAGCAGCTAATAAGAATATTAAATAATCCCCAAAGCAATTTGAAGAAGGTTTTGTGCACAACTTTTATTTCTGTGTTCAAATTTGATACCCAATTAATTTACTCCAAGAAACATTGTCCTTGGTTGCACTTTTGCTGGATACTGCTTTTCACAACCCTTCCATCAATACCAGTATCTGAATTATGGCAATAAATTATTGCTTCAAACAACACTTTTTTTGTTATGGATGGGAAAAATCTGTAAGTCAATATTCCCCTGAAATATTACATGTACATACATACATACATACATACATACATACATACATACATACATACATACATACATACATACATAATTATACCTCAAGATTTAGGTTACTTGAACTTTTACTGCAACTCTGAGTTTCATGCCTCTGGGATTGTAACCGTTATTTCTGGCAGTTGCCTGACGATTGCTTCGCAAGAGGCATGAAACTCAGAGTTGCAGTAAAAGTTCAAGTAACCTAAATCTTGAGGTATAATTATCCATAGCTCTAGCCCTGCTATTGAGCACTTTTTAGTAGATGATGATCTCATTCCGCTATTTTGGTTACATATATACATATATATATACATACATACATATATCTACAGCAAGAAAGCTGAAGTCAACTTGCACAATTGAAATGTTGTGCTCACAGGCTGATGTCAAATAACAATTTCTATGTCATTACATTTGTACACATGGAATATACCAATTTTATCATGTTAGAGAATTGAATTTTCAGAGCAGACTTGGGACCAACTTGTCTCTAGATGAATCAGAAAATTACAATACTCAAACAAGCCTGGATTCAAGAAAGATTTTGGAGAAGGATGAATTATAATGAGAATGAAATGTTGCCAGAATGCTATGCATTTTTGTCCGTGTGGTGGTCTCAGGCTGAGAGGATCTTTTTCATTTTAAAGGTTGAACTTTTAAGGAGAAAACCAGCAGTTACCATTGAGGGATGGCGTGATTGACAAACTGATTGCCCAATTTACTAGTTAATAATAATAATAATAATAATAATTTACAGTATTTATAGAGCACCAATTTCCAATGGTCCAAAAGCACTTTACATGATAGAAATAACATAAGAAATATCCTACAAAATAAACCTACAACTACAAAATTACATCATCATCCTATAAAAACATACTCATAACATCATAACAAGTTTATTCTTAGTTAATTCATAAAATATTAAGCCAATATTAAGGATAGTGTTTGCGGTTGTGTAAAAATAACTCATGTAAGCCCTTCACTTCCCTATGAGGATTCTTGGTATGAAATTTATGAAAATAAGTCTTTGTTCATTTTACAGGAGGAATGAACAGTATACAGGCAATGGAAAAGCCAGGCATCAAGGTGGATGGACAACTTCAGCAGTGTATCAAAAGGTGGTGTTTTGTTATTCAGGTCAGAAAACTTGTTTTAAGTACCTCAGTTAAAGATGGATTTATAGAAAGATGCATTAGAAACAAATTAAAGTAAACAAACTTTTGCAGACTTGACATGAAGACAATTATTACAGAAATTTACCAGATTTTTAAAATTTGAAATTGTTGCCGCTTACAAAGATTACATGTAACTGCTGCAAATTTTGGCCCTGGTACCAGTCTCTGATGGCTAGGAAGTTCAATTACCACCGAGTGATGGTGTGACTGACTACAGACAAGTGTTCATGTACCTGACTGACTTCCTGATCAATTGGCCGATTGATATACTGACAGAAAGGCTGACTGGCTAAGTAAATTAGTGATGGCCTGACTCAGCCATGGTCTGACAAACCCTAATTCACAGCTAGTGGACTGACAGGCTGGCTATTTGACTGACTGTTGGACTGAATGATTCACTAACTTTTTTGAGTGACTTCTCTTAAGTTGCTGACCATATGACTGACTGACTGACTGACTAATGATGGGCCAAGTGTTGGACTGACAGATTTACAGACTGTCTTATCAAGTGACTGACAGGTCAACTAACTGATTGCGGTAGTTTCCAGCAAATTAACCGCAGTACATTACTCGCACCAGCTGAGTTACAATAGGTGAAAAGGAAATTTGGCAGATCAGTGGCTAACCCACATCTTGAAAAAAAAAATGTTGAAACAAAGCTGTCACCAAGTTAGAGCCAAATTATTAAGCTTTCCAAACGCAGAAGGTGTAGTGAATGTATATGTTGTGGTTCAATTTTATCCCTGGTTTCAATTTTATTTCCATTGACTTTGGTTATGGTAATGTATGATAATAAGGTTGAAACAATGGAAAATAAAATTTAAACCAAGGATAAAATTGAACCACAACATATACATAGTCATTGGACAGTATAAGCTTAAAAACCCTAAAAGACAACAAGATCAGTGACTGACATTTTAACTCATTGACCAGCAATCGATTTGACTATTCAAGTTTAAACCTATTTTTTTTTTAGCCATTCACTCACAGAAGTGAACTATTTACCTTGAGCACATCCATATTAAAAGATAAAAAGCATGCACATGTATTCTGCCGGAAACACTTGACACTTCCGGTTCCAATTTCTCACCCCTGGACATGGACTACAGTCAAAATCCTATGGGTTGCAAAATGGAGGGGGAATACCTCTAAATTTCTTGAGGAGTTGTAGCCAGTATTGGTAGATTTGAATTTATCACATAACCCACACCTCCCTATTACCTGCTGCAATAGTTGTTTACTTATAAATTATCAGATTACCTGTGGGTAATTGGCCTGAAATTATGGTAAATAACTGACCTACTGAAAGACTGAAATAACTAAGTGAATAGTTGACCAACTGTTTAACTGATCTGATATCTGGATGATTGACCACTTTCAATTTTGCCCAATAAACCTCTTCCTCAGTCTTAATCTGTTATGCAGAGACTTGGTCCCACCAAAAAATGAAAAGAAAATAATTTTTTTTATATTGAGTGTGTTGAATGTTTTGGTCACTGGACTGTCTTTATGCACTGAACTGAGAGTGGACTTTGTACAAGAGATAGGTGACTAATAGCTGATCAACTGCAAAGGAGTCGGTTTCATCCAAAAAATCTCTTTCGAAGGCTTTATCTGTGATGCAAAGACTCGGTCTCACAAAAAAGGAAAAGGAAATGCAGTGAGTGTGATGAATGTTTTGGGCTCTGAGGTGTTTTTATCGGCTAAAAAGAGAGTGGATTTTATAATACCGGTAATAATGATAACAAGCATTTATATAGGGCTAAGTCGACTACTTCTTCATAGCACTTTACAATATCTACTATATGATTAAAAAAAAATACAAATTAATAAAAAAAAGAGATTACATAATTATTAAAAAGGAAATTAAGGTATAAATAATTGTTAATAAACTAATAAGTCTTCAAGTCCTTTTTGAAAACAGCCAAAGTGTTTGATGATCTGAGTGATTTTACACAAAAGATGGGTTACCAAGAGCTGATCAGTGTAAAATAACTGACCTACTGAAAGACTGAATGACTTCTGAACCAACTGAATAGTTGACCAACTGTTTAACTGATCCAACATCTGGATGATTGACCGCTTTCAATTTCACCCTATAAACCTCTTAGTCTTAAATCTGTAATGCAAAGACTTGTTCCCTCAAAAAACAAAAAAGGAAAAGGATATGCGGGAGTGTGTTGATTGTTTTAGTCAATGGACTGTCTTTATACACTGAATAGAGAGTGGACTTTGTACAAGAGATGTGTGACTAACTGCTGACCCACAAAGGAGTCAGTTTCACCCAAAAAATCTCTTGCATAGTCTTAATCTGTGATGCAAAGGCTTGGTCCCACAAAAAAAGGGAATAGGGTATGCAGTGAGTGTGTTGAATGTTTTGGCCACAAGACTGTCTTTTATATGTTGAACAGAGAGTGGACTTGGTACAAGAGATGGGGTGACTAGTCAGTTTCACCCAACAAATCTCTTCCTTAGTCTTAATCTGTGATGCAAAGACTTGGTCCCACACAAAAAAAAAAGGAAAGGCAGTGAGTGTGTTATATGTTTTGGCCACTGAACTGTTTTTATGGGCTCAACAGAGTGGATTTTGCACCAAAGATGGGTGACTAAGAGCCAATAACCTGCAAAGGAGTCAGTGTCACCAAATAAATCTCTTCCTTAGTGGTTAATCTGTGATGCAAAGACTTGGTCCTATGGGTTTCCCAAGCGGATATTGAAGCTTGGAATGGATGGGCAAATTAGGTGTTTGATAGTAGTTATATTCTGCTCCTCTTCTTTACTGCGTCACAAGACTTACAGTCAGCCATTTATTTGTTTGTGTTATAGGTATATCATATTTTAACACCAAATTATTGGAAGACACCCTCTCCAAGAGAAAAATAAAAGAAGCTGTTGTTTACGTGGAATGTTAACTAATATAAGACAGCTGACTATTCCGCTGTGACTGAGTAACTAACTGACAGACTGACTGACTGACTAACCAACAGACTGACTGATTGACAGACTGGCTTATTGACTGACTGAATTGCTGGTTGACTGACTAGTTAGTTAAGCAACTGGTATACTGTTTGGATGACTGAATGAATGAATGAATGGATGACTTATTAAAATGAATGACCAATCAAGGGACTTGTTGACTGAAGAGCCAACTGAATGATTGAGTAACTCACTGTGTGAGTGATGGATACACTGAGTGGCTGAATGGCTGACTGACTGAATGATGTACTGATTGAGCGACTGACTTTGGACTGACTGATTGACCAATCAACTGACTTCCAATTAGACTGGCTGACTGAATAACTGACAGATTAATTGACAGACCACTGACTGGCTTTACAACAAACAGAATTCCTTTTTGACCAACTAACTGTCTGATTGAGTTATGGCTTGTCTAATTGATGGAAAGCTGAATGAGTGACTGACTAGTGAGTGACCAAGTGGTGGACTGACAGGCAGACCAAGTGACTAGCAGCTTAACTGACTTACTGACTGATGGACTAACTGATCATTTGGTTGACTGGTGGACAGTTTGGATGACTGGATAACTAAATAGGTCACTTACTAAGAGATCAGTTAAGAGACCAAAGGACTGACTAGCAGTTGTTGACTTGCTCACTGAATAAGTGACAGACACACACTGACTGATTGGATGGCTGAATAGCTGACCGGATGACTGACTGTTAGACTTTCTGCTGACTGAATTACTTTGTGACTAAGTTAGTGACTGGCTGTCCGGTGTGATAGCCAACTGGATGACTGATTAGCTGTCTGAGGGAGTGACAGACACACAGACTGGCCTGCTGGATGGCTGACTAAATGATCAGTCTATTGACTGTTGAACTGGCTAAGTGTACTGGATGACTGAGTAACTGACTGAGCGACTGCCTTACTGGAAAGGTGGTTAAATGGTGGTTAGACTGACCAATTTTTTGAGTGACCAACTGATTTGCTTACTGGCCAAATGTTGACTGATTGGCTAATTGTCTCACTGTTTTATGGACCAACTGGCTGAAAGACAAATTGACTTACAAACTGACTGACCATGTAATTGTCTCATGTACCAACTGACTTTTCAACTGAATGATTTCACTCTTAGATCACTGGGCTTGGAACTTAGTGATTGCCTTATCATTTGATCATCTCTGACGGATTGACTGAAAACATGAACCATGTTATTGTGCAGAGTAGACAAGAGAATTTACATACAAAGTAAGTAGCAAAATTTTTTCTTGATTCTTGACTTGACAAATTTTTACATTAGCCTGTTAAGGCCCATCCAGGTGCACGCAACATTTCAAAGCTACATCTTGCAACATCCAAAATGTTGCAACAGAAATTTGACCATTATTAAACTTGATACATCTTAAAACGCGTACAACGCGTTGCGCGCAACACTGTTGCAAAATGTTGCGTTGAAATGTTGGGTGCGTTTGACCGGGCCTTAAAAATACATTTAATTTGAACAACCCGTCAGTTCAAAGAGGGTGGCAAAGGGTTTATACGTTACGCGTAAGTATTACGTGATTCGTGAATTTTACAGAAAGGCAACGATTGGTGGGACTTGAACTCTTCCCTTTTGGATTCGTGACACGTGGATTACTGTTTAAAGTACACGTGGCGCGTGAATTTTTCTAAAATTTGTGCGTGGAACGGGATCAGGGACCCCACCCCCTTGCAACCTTGTTCGGTTAGCATGGTGAATGGAAAAGAAAGAAAATGACGATAAAAATGTGAATGTTTTGTTTTAGGAGCGACGGACAGATGAATCGACGAGAATGAACCCAAACATTAGCCATCTAGAAACGCTTTTGCAGATCTGTGTAGATTTTAGATTGGAGTTTAGCTTAGGATTTGATTTCTCAAGGGGGGTGGGGTACGAAAATTGTCGAGGGTAGCGACATGAAGCACAGTTGGAAACAAATATAATGCAAAGACACAGTTATGTTCGTTTGAATTCCACCTCTTTGTTTTTAATTTATTTCCCTGTCATAGACGTACTGAAAAATTGCTGCGAAGCGATTTAGCCAATTTGTTAATCTTTTTTTGTTCTGATTTTTTTCTGCAGGATCTATTTTTCTTTGAAGACTGCATTCATGAGGGAATTGTTGGTGAAGTCAAAGTGGATTGAAAGTTTCAAGCTATTAGAGTTGGTGTAAAGATCACAGGTTAGAAAGTTATGCATTTGTTGTGTCATAAAAGAAACCAACGTATTCACTTTCAAGAAATTTTGAGCGAATTAATCCCTAAGTCAGATCACACTTTAATCATAACAAGGAAGCTAGGACGTTCCAGCTATTGAGGGGTTGATCCTAGCCCTAGAATTGAATCGTAGACGAACTACGACTTCAGTTAAAGATCCAAAAATCTGCTTGGCTTTGATGAAATTTGTTGGAATTTTATCTTCCTACTCTTTTCGCTTCCGTGTTTTGTCCAACTAACATCATATAAGGATAAATGTATTTAAAAAAAAATATTCTCTAAAATTTTCTCTCGACACGGTGAGCACACAGTTTTCCCGCCAATTGTTTGTTGGGGATGAAAATCTTCCGTCACGGTTTTTTTATCTTTTCATCGTTTTTAAACTTGTAGTGTAAATGTATAATTGGAATTTGATTTGAATAAATACGTATCAGATAACTCCGCAGGAAGCTTTCTATGAGCTTTTTTTCGCCTAAAATGGTAGATATAATGCGTCAATAATTATTGAAAATTTTGCTTTGCTTTGAGCCATGACAGAAATTCACGCGCGAAACTCAACAAAAACATGTAAATTCGAATTTCACGAAAAACAAACAAAAAAAAAAAACAAGAGAAAAAAGACAAAATTCAAGGAGAACTGAACATTTATTGCCTTCTGATTGACCACCTAGTTTACAAAAAGTAGCTCTAATTTTATCAAACGGTGAATCAAAATCCCTTTACTTTAAGTTTTACTTTTCCTGCATGTAGTTTGTTGGATCATGTTAAAAGTAACCTTCTGAAAATCTTTTTCTTTTTCTTTTACTTTCAGTATCGAGAACTTCAAGATAGTTTTGCACCAAGGAACATAGATGTTAGTTTCCAGCCAGGAAGTTCAGAAAAGAAGGAGTTGTCAATTTAATCCGTTAGATTTAATGTTATGGTAACCAATAAGTTTGTACTGGTAGAATATTATTGGTAACCAATAAGTTTGTACTGGTAGAATATTAAAATTTGTTACCCGTCCGCCATCCCCCACCGCACCCACCCTCTAAATACAATTTTTAAGTATTTATAAAAGTTGTTAACCGTGTGGTAGTGACAATCATTTCAAACACATGTGTATCACGTATATCAATGTCTGTCTTGACACACATGCGTATTAACAAGTGTTGTTACCGTAAGGTAGACAACTTTTGTAAATACTTACTTAACTGTCTACATTGACCATGATTATCGTTCTTTCCAAGGAAGAAATTTTTTCTTCCTTGGAGTAATTCTTCATAAAACCTGTGAAGAGATAAAAAAAGAACGCATTATGAGCCACAACGTATAGTTGTTGCACAATATGACAACAAATCGCATGCGTCTGAACAGATACCCACTAAGACTAAAACTGTTGGACAGTTCTTTTATACACGATGACATATTTGCAGTAGCGATAACATTCATTACAAAACAAGAAAGACTACAATGATTTAGTCCAAGAGTGCGAAACATTATTCTCCTTAAGGGATCATTGCCCGAATTTCTGTTCAACTACAGTTAAACTTACCACTCGTCTCCCATAACATTCCTGCAAAAACTTGTAATCTTCAAAGTACCTGAAAAAGGAAAATTCTGAACGGGATTTTAGGACTTTCACGAAAATCAAAAGCTCCCTGATTTTATCATCTTCTGTACATTGAAATTTGGTAGTCTCCCACGGTATCTTTATGTATAGATAATTGTGATGTTGAGCGTCCTGAATTGTCTCCTTTTTTTTTTTTTTTTTTTTTTCAGATCTGTACTTGTTTTGCTCAGGTTCCACGATTACATGTATTTCAGGTCCCCAAGATTTGGATTCAGCGAGCTACATGTTTTCCGGAAATCTTGTCGCACAATTTAAATTAACAAACTTACCGAATTTGTTTCGGATATTGAAAGAAAACGTCACAGTAACTTGCAAGTCGGCACCAGCATCTTTCCTGACCAGCTCTCAGACTGAGTACTAGATTTTACCTGGATATCAAAAAATAATAGTGTAGACGAAAAGTGAGCCAAAACTCAACATAAATAGTGGCACGATTACCAGCTGTAAGAAAATATCTATTAACCGTGAACTGCAAAATGCCCAATATTGAAACAAAAATGCTTCCTTTTACCTACCATTTTAGTAAAGTTTTCTATATCTTAAAAACGGTTATATATCACGTATGTCTCTTAACCACATTGAGGAAGATTAAAAGTCAGATCTCTCCTAAAGCAGCTTATTCATCAAGAGCAAACTTTTAGAAGAGTCAGAAGGCCGCCATCTTCAATTAAAATCATAACCCCGATCAATCTTTTTTCCAAAACCACCAAAAAATTATGACATTTGTCAGTAATGGAATATTTAGGTACTGCTGGTATGGCAAGCGTTATTAACATCATGGAAAAATAACAATATCCCCTCTAAGAACTCCACAGTATCTTTAACAAAACGCCGTGAGTCGATTACCGTTTCTTGAAAAATTAGCCTACAATTTTTTGGAAATCTGTTTTAGTGTTACCCTTTGCTATCGTTTTTCCTAACTGGTTTGTATTTATCTCTTCGAGTCAGTAATACGTTTGGTGTCTAAGCTATTCAGGTGAAATACTGTAGTTCTGTACAAATTAGAGACAATTTTGTGGGCCGCAGAAACACGATTCAAAATACCACATGACGATCTTCTTCGATGAAACTTAAGAAGAGACGATCCAGTTCTGATACTCATGGACAACAGTCATATACCCGTGGGTTATCCAGGGGGAGGGGGGATGGGGATGTTGAAGCTTCGAATTGATCGGCATATAAATTTAAACGAAAAGAGAGGCAAGAATAAAATTCTAACTCTGTACTTCAATTTGGCAGTAGAGTGGAGCAGAGTACAATCAACTCAAGTGGTTTGCTTCATAGATTTAAACTGGAAAGGTCGTAACAAGGAAAACTCCACTTCTTTAAACATTACCCCCTAAATAATAATAAAGTAATCTTCGATTGCCCAGTCCCACCCTGTAATTAATCCAGCTATGTCACACTTAAAAAGATGAGTTTATATTGTTTGCTTTAATGATAATCATTACCTAATGAACATAGTACGCATCGTCTGATTGGTCAATTCAGTTTCGAAACGAATGCTTTATCGGGTTATACAGCCTGCTCGTGACCAGTTATGTCATAAAAGCAATAGGTCGCATTTTTCCAAGCTCTATAACGTGACAAAGTCACTTGGGGGCGTTGGGAGAACACTAGGAAAGCGTGTGGCTTTATCACGTTATAGTGCCCGTCAAAAAAATGCGTTCTACTGCTTAAATAGGAAACCTGACAAATACTTACCACTGGCACCACAAGAAGTCGATTAGGGTCCAATGATCCACTGAGATTCCAGAAGTTTAAATACAAAGATATTCACACACTTTCTTAGCTCCTGTGTAAAGATTGAAAGAAACAAAGTCTTTGCATCACAGATTAAGACTAAGGAAGAGATTTTTTTAGTGAAACTGACTCCTATGTGAATGAGCTGGTCAAGAGTTGAGTCTCAAGAGTTCAGAGGTACGGCTGCACAAAAAAAGTTGATGAATATGTTCACCTATATGTAATATATACTCCTGGGTAGAGAGGCACCGTGAGAGTAAAGTGTCTTGCCCAAGAACACAACACATTGTCCCTAGCCAGGGCTCGAACCCAGACCATTCGATCTAGAGTCAAGGGGAACTGAAGCCTATAATTGGTATTTTTTGCATTCTAGTGAGTTTTAGTGGGGTAAGATAAAGTTTGGGTGGTTAATTTCATTTGCTTCTTGTTTTTTATGAGAAACTTCAGTTTGAATTTGCCTCTTTCCTGCTCTTGCAGCTGTAAGACTGTAGGCTCAAAAACAATTAGCAGTGGTTGAATATGATGTCAGTGGTGTGGGACTAACTTGAGGAGGCCTCATATCATATTTCATTTTCAAATTTGATTCCCATTACAAGCCACGCAACTTCAATCACTCCATAACCATACTGAAGTTCTGAAGGAAGAGTACAGGATTATTATCTTTCTTACCCACCAGTGACATAATAATGAATTAAAATAACTGCTGATGTCGCTTTTCTAAGCTGCCATACTACAAGATCAAAATACAACATCGAACTTTTTTTTCTGGGTAAAGTTGGACCCAAAGGCTGGAAAAAACATCCAAACATTGATATTTGAGCTAAAAATGATTCAATTTTAGACCTCAGTTCCCCTTCAAATAGGATAGCCTCGATAGGGCTAACCTCTGGTGTCTCCCTTTCTTTCAAATTATTTATTTTTTGTGATTTGATTGAATAAAGTATTATTACTATGAAGCACTCTGACAACAACAAAATACCACTTGCACCATATGAAGTCCATCAGGTTCCACTGATCCCTTGAGCTCCAAGAAGTTTGAATCCAAACAATATTCACACTCTTGCTTAGTTTCTGTGTGAGGATTTAAAAAAAAATTAACTAAAAAATACTTTTTCTTTTCAAGAAAATATCCTACACTGCAAACAAGAGTATAAGTATTGACATATGAGGCAATGTTTAAAACTCAAATTCCTATAATTGTGATTTTATATTTGGCTGAAACTAACTCCTTTGTGGATCAACTGTCAGTCATTCATTGCTTCTACAAAGTGCATCCTCTGTTCTGCACCTCAGGAAGGTCCAGTGGCCAAGACACTGCTTTTCCTTTTCCTTTATTTTTGTGGGACCAAGTCTTTGCATCACAGATTAACACCAAGGAAGATATTTTTTGGGTGAAACCACCCCTTAGTCACCCATGTACAAAGTTGACTCTTTGTTCAATGCATAAAGACAGTCCAGTTTCCAAAACAGCTTTCAATAAATTTGTTTAATGCTTTCTTTGTAACACATGCTTCACAAAGTTGCATGACTTACAACAGTTACTGTACAGTAAAATGTCAGATTCACAACAACAAACAAAGTTCACAAGAAAACTGTGTGAATAGAAATGTAATTTAAAAGGCCCTGAATCGTTACACAAACTTGCACTCAAATTGTTGAAGAAACTTTATTGAGAACAAAGAAAGAAATTTGCTCATGTCATTTGTATTGCTTTTTGCACAATACTGTAAGCAGAGTAATGACCAAAGAAATTCCAACATGAAATTTAAATCAGGCTTCAACTGATTTGTCTACAGATGTATTTCATCATATCACCTGAAACAAGAAACAAAAGGAGCAATTTTGACTTTACATTGTATAATTTATTGGAGGAATTAGGTAAACAGGTTTTCTCATTTTGGGATTTAGTGCTTCACATTACAGTATGTAAATCTGCCAAATAAAAAAAATACATTTTCTACCAACAGGCCACTGATACAATAAGGTATCCTCACAAAAAGAATCAAAAAATTTTATATATTTGGACTAAAAAAGGGTTCTCATTTAAAGATATAAACATTAGGCATGCTATGCATGCAGGAGTTATTTTTTTGAATATGTGGGTTGAAATGGGACACTTAGTAACTGATTCTGGTGTCTGAATAATTGTTGGCAATAGTAAACTGCATTGACACCATGCTTCCTGCAGTCCCCTCCACAGCCCCAATTAGAACTCGTCATGCAACGCTCTCTCTCTCTCCAACATTGGGTGACGAGACCAAACAACGACCTGCTTGTAGGCTATAATAATGCTTACTGCTACCTCTTCGTCAGAGACAAAACTGCAATTATTAATCTGGCCGTAAAGAGCCACAATCAGTAATTCTGTTTGGTTTTTCCTGTGCAGAAAGATGCACTTTTTAATTGATGGCCGGACCAATACTCATGGTCTTAAAGCAAGTGAGGAGAATTTGCTACGTTTCTATAATCAAGAAATGGATAGATATTCTAGTCTTCTTGGATAAGGACGAATAAACCGTAGGCCCTGTCTCCTGCAGGGTTAGGGGTAGGAGACGTTAATTTCCCAAGCACGAGATTACTGTGTGGTGGATGTCCTCCCCTGGGTGGGATGGGTGGGAGTTGGCCCTGAAAAGCCCCTATGGGGAGTGGTCAATCAACCTATGTATGTATGTGTGTAAAGCAATGTGGTGGACATAGCCTGGGAACTAGGATGAGTTTTGGCATTCAGTGTCAGTAAGGCTTAATGCTGGGCCAATAAACAAGTTTGTTACAGTTTAAACTTATCTTTCGAGCAAACTTAAACATATTTATTTAAAGCACAAACCTAATACTGTAAATCACTTCTATTGTTATTGTACTGAAGAAAACAAGAACCCTTGGGAACAGTAACAGTTCATTGTCGTATGTAACCTTTGGTGATTGGATCTATTGATAGAAAAATATAGCGGACAAAAGAACAATACTTTTCTGACAAAAAAAAAATACTCGTGGAAGTCACTGCCACATACCATAAATCTCAATCAGTCAAGAAAACTTGCGGTCCATAAAATGCCTTCAGTGAGATATCGTTCCAGGGCAAAACAAAAAAGCATGATCACATTACGCCTGTTCTTTTCAATCTTCATTGGCTTCCCATTAATCAACGTATTATTTTTAAGATTTTACTTATAACCTACAAGGCACTTAACAACTTGGCACCGTCGTACATTTGTGATTTGCTCACATCTTACACCCCATCGCGTCAACTATGCTCATCATCCAAGCACCTTCTGGTTTCTCCATCCTATAACTTGAAAACATATGGTGCAAGATCCTTCTCTGTAGCAGCACCATCATTATGGAATGCTTTGCCAAGTGAAATTAGAAGTGCTCAGTCTGTGTCTGTTTTTAAAAGTAGATTAAAAACTTTTCTTTTTAGAAAAGCCTTTTATAATTAATATTAGCTGTCTTAAGTGTTAATGTTAAAGTTTTTGTAGGCGCCTTTAAACAGTAGGATACTGGCGCGGTATAAATCTTTTTTATTATTATTATTATTATTATTATTATTATTAAAAAAAACTTCAGAGGTTTGTTATCAGATGTAAGCACGAGAAATCCTTATAAACAAAGTCATCGCCTTCAAGTGCAAATTTTATTGAGCAACCCTGCACTTCGTCTAGCAATTTTAGTATTTCCAAATAGTCATGGATGGCATCAACTTGTTCCAAAGTCTTAATCTCTATAACTCTCCATGTTAACAAATAATGAAAAGCACTAGACAGCAATTTTGCTAAAACAGCAACACCTTCAATTCAAACCAATTCAATTCAATCCGCTGAACCACAGATCTGGCCAGAATATAGACTCCATGTAGCCTCTTGTTCAGTAACAGATAGTCGCCTAAAATATAATTTTGCAGTGGAAAGCTCTGTTTTATCTCCAACAGCCTCTGGACAAAGATGTTTTCCTGTCTCCGTTCTTCAAACAAGTGAAAATAGGCTGAACAAAGAAAAAAGGTATCGTTTTTCAAAGCATAACAACGTGGGCTTCTTAATTGGTTGTTGCCTATCTGGACTTTTCCCTGTGTGTGCAAAATACGTGATAAAATGCAGGTTGTTTACAGGGAGTTGACACGCAATGGGGTAAAGTCCAAAGGTAGCTAAAAACGAATTTTATTGGTAGAAAACGTCTAAGCACGTGAGAGTTGCACGGAAAATTGACCGACTGTACCATTGTGTTCCTTGTGGAATATTTTTCAGTGAGGCAGAATTATGTCATAAAATTTACATTGTTTACTGGAAAATGGCATTTCAACTGAGAAAGTCTAGTCCATACTGGTGAGTGAAAAGATCATCAATCAAATATAATTTATACAAATGCCTTGCACAAGTTTTACCAGAGTCAGCAAAACTAGCCCATCCAAAACAACATGCTCTGATGCTAAATTAGTGTTAAGCCTTTAGCTGACAGTGTGTGCGTTAGAAGTGAAGGGAACGGTACACACAACATGCACGTTTTAACTTGCAATTGGTAGATAAAATTCCCTGACAACCTTTCTAATCCCAACAGATCATAGCCACAAAGTCCTCACAAAAGACAGCCATTATACTGGGTAGACGAACTCACAATTCTTGTAGATGTAATTCTTACTTTGTTCTTCAAGTGAAATTAAAAATGGAATTCATGTATAGCAATGAAATATCCCTTAGTCGAGAAAACGAAGTTAAATACGCGTGGGACTGCGTCGACACTTGGTAAACTTCACCTTTACTTTAATTATTCTTCGACTTCAAAAGTGCAGAATTACAGGAGCACTAGCTTAATGGCTGCTCTCATTACATCATTCTTCAACTTCGTGAGCGCTGAATTGCTAGTTTAATGGCCACATCATTTTATCATTCTTTGACTTCAGGAAAGCTTGAATGCAGGACCACTGGTTTAAATGTCCTCTCTTTTAATATCAATTTTCGACATCTGGACTGCGGGAGCAATTCATCCATTGTGGTCAATAGTACTGTGGTCGGGTATTCTGAAGTTACTCCAATCAAGCAATATTTGACTCAAAATTTGTCATGAGTTGATTTGCTGAAATTTGAAGACCTATCAAACCACAAATCAGCGAGAACACTCTGATTGGTGTGACATCAAAAAATACTACTATCTGATTGGTTTGTGATGCACCAAAAAATTGCGCCAATCACATTGCTTTGAGATACACCAAAAAAAAAGATGCACCCATCAGATTGCTTAGAGATACACCAAATTGCACTGATAAGATTACACTACACCAAAATACACCAATCTATATGCTAACATATATAGTTATTTTTTGAAAAAAAAAAAACCCAAAAAGCACCAGAAGAAAAGGAATCATATGTTTGTTGAGAACTACTCTTTCACAGCTGCACAATTTTAACCTTTTTATTTCTAAGATCTCAGTTGTATTTCTCCTTAATGTCTGCCATTCAATTCTTATGATTTTAGTTTAGAGAATTTGGCATTGGATAGAGTAATGATCCCCCAACTGAATTTTATCTTCATTCTCATCCTTGTCGGCTTGAAATTGTATTGATACTGTCAGAAGAAATTCTATCTTGGTCACTCAAAAACTCCAAGATGGTGACTTTGAGCTCATTTCAGTTGCATTTTGGAGCAACTTTAACATTTTCATTTGAAAATTTTTATAATAATGACCTAGTCAAAAGTTATGACACATACCAGTACATGAATTTTCGAGTGTGTAAGAGAAAGTACAACAACACCAACATTTCTCATCAGAGTTCCTTTCTTCTCTTGTGGAGAATAGGGAAACAAAACAACAGCATTACATACAATGAACATCTTTTACACGTTTTTGGAAAGATTTCCAGTTAAGCTCCCACATCATTTTAAAAGAAAGTCTAAGTTGGTCTCAAAGGTAGTCTGTTTGCTTTTATCAAAGAACTGGATACATAATGAAGTAAGATGTATGGGGTGAAAAAGAAATCTTACCGAGTTTTAATATACTGAAAGATTCACTAAAAAATGAGCTCTCATTCTTTGTACAAGACATCACCTTACCTCAAACAAGCTGTTTACACGAAAGCTTCCCAACAAGAAATGAGTTCACGTGCACATTCGTCATTGTTGCATCCCAGCTACCATAATTTCTCCTTCCCAGAAAATATATCCGAAGCGAAGAAACACTTACGTTCGAAGTCAAGAAAAGCTAGAGGCCATTCACGATATTAAAATTTTCCCCCCAATATTTTTCAAACCACGCCGCCATGTTGCTTTCCTTTATTCATTCTCAATCCCCTCTCGACGCGTGAATCAACCGTCGGAGCCCGGAGCCGGCATGAACTAAAATAAGGAACACTGGAATACTGAAATACTGGAACACTGGAATATTAGAACAGTGGAACACTGGAATATTAGAACAGTGGAACACTGGAACACCGGAACACCGGAACACTGGAACACCGGAACACCGAAACACCGAAACATTGGAACACCGGAACACCAGAACACTGGAACACCGGAACACCGGAACACCGGAACACCCTGGAACACCGGAACACCGTAACAGCGGAACATCCCGAAACACCATAACACCCCGGAACACCGGAACACCCCGGAACACCGTAACACCCCGAAACACCGGAACAGCCCGAAACACCGGAACAGTCGAAACACGAATTTGACGGTGTTGTTTTGTTTTTCCATTACAGATCATGTAAGGAATAAAATGTAAGTGTATTTCGTTTACCCACGTATAACGAAAGAGCTTAGAGCTCGTTATAAAGTGTACGTGTAGGACATCGAATTTGAATTTAGAAGTGTTGGTTTTTGTGGAGGGAGGAAAACCGGAGAACCCAGAGAAAAACAAACAACAAGCTCTACCTTCACATGACAGTGGATCCGGGAAGCGAACCCGGGTCACATTGGTGGGAGGCGAGTGCCATTTCACCACAGCAGCTCCCCCTATGTGATCATAGTCTTGAGAAATTTTCAGATAGTCGCGTGAATACGAATGGATTTTTTTTGCTCCAGAGAATATCACGCGGTCTGTAATAGCTAAACAAAGACCAAACGAAAAGGTTCGATAACTTTTAACCGGCCAGTACGTAACTATTAGTATCAAACTATGCATTGTTCAACGTCCCTTTGCCTTCTTAAAACAGGAAAAACGCCTAACAATAGGGGCTTGTAATTGGAAAAAGTCAATTGTCTCTTTAAAAGCTAGAACGTCAACAACAACAACAACAACATTTATTTATACCTCAAAGAAATGAGATAAGAAACATTAAGAAACTATATATTTAGCGCCTGCTTCTAAGCTCTTTCGTGTTACGTGAGTAAACAAATTCGGTTTTCTGGTGTTCCGGTAGTACGGTGTTCCGGGGTGTTATGATGTTCCGGTGTTACAGTGTTCCGGGATGTTCCGGTGTTACGGTGTTCCTGGTTTTAGTACATGCCGTAGGAACCCGCCGAAAATGGACGCACCTAGCCGAACTCGAAGGGAACCGACAGAGATAGGCGGAAATGTCCGAAAATTGAATGGAATTGTCCGGTTCACTGAACTCAGATTACTGAAAACCATTCGAAAAGGGACACAACTCTCAACAGGACGGCGACGAAATTTTTGAAGACAGAACGGGTTTGCGTGACATGCTCACTGATCTGAAGGAGCTGATCATGAAGGTCTCTATTGTCTGAGATCGACGGAGCTTTCGGAAATGGGCGAAATCTGACGGGTTCCGTCATCCGGAGACAATTTAACTAACCTGTAAGTAGTGGATTTTTTATAAGCGTAGTATTGCCGCTTATAATGAATAGTGCAAATGTAACCAGTAAAGAAATGGCATTTTCCTTTAATTTGAGTTTTTCTAATTATACGGGCCTTTTGGGTTTATGGTTTGAGAAAATTCGTATTACAGCGTTGCTCGATTTTCTGGTTACTTTATTCATAATTGTCATGCATTACAGTTATTTCCAAAGTTGTGCCGAATTAATAATATAGATACATGTTCTTCTACTCTCCAGTTCAACATCATGGGATCTTTATCAATTATCAAAGCCGTTACTTCATCGTGTCCTTTACATTAGGTACTTGGGGCATTCTTCAACAGAAAGGTTTACCTATAACGCATTCAATGAAATATCACTATAATCTTAATCATAACAGGGGCGTAGCCAGGATTTTTCAAAGGGGGGGGGGGTCACAGAGGCTACTCACCAGATTGTCATGTCGACCTCCCCGCCGTGCATGTTTTACTTAATGTTACAGTTTTGGGATGAGCAGTGAAATTAAAGTGGGCAAGCCAAGATATTGTCATGGCGTTTTCACCACCTGAATATTGTAGGTTGTTTGCTCAAAAGAAGGCCTACCAAAGGGGGGTCGCGGGCACCCTAGGACCCCCCTGGCTACGCCCTTGCATAACCTTTTGACCCCTAAGGGTGACTAACATCTAATATCTTCCAACAATATCATCCTTGAATCACACATTAAGGTCACGAGAATGAAGGAAGTGATCAGCAGATAAAGAAGCTCTTAATTATAAACAAATTCTCCTCGCCAGTACCTAAGGAAATGTAGAGGGAGCGGTATGGAGAATATGCATACTGATGTTAGGGGGAGTAAAGGGCTAAAGGGGAGTGTAACAACTAAGACTACGCTTAAGTAGAAATTCAAAACAAGAACGAAATAGAATCAATCACAAAATTAAATTTACCCGCTCATTTCGAGGATAATTTTATCTCAGCATCTTCCGCAAGACTTTCTGCAAAGTCGGAGGACATCAGGATAGCGATCATCACAAAGTCCAAGGTCTTTGTACGTTTTACATGCAGAACTCTCGTCCAGGCAAGGTGCTTGGAAAAAGAGACAGGAATGCAAACAAAGCATTGTCATTGTGAAATTCGCTTGAGCTCAGTAACACAATGTATAATAAAATTTAAAAAAATAGAAAAGCTAGTAAAATAAAGTAGAACACCTACATTAAAGTCATCCGATATCCTCTAACAAGGCAAAATGCCCAAATATTGCATAACTAGTCCACTGGTTGATAAACCAGGTTGATTAAATCAAAGTAAGGGGCCAGTCATTATCTGCCACCCGTGGGGTCGGGGGATTTTGGTTGCGCCGCGATTAAATTTACCTGATCCTCCGGCCTCCCACAAGGCTCTGTAATGTACTTTCACCTCCCCCCCTTCGTCGGGGGATTTTGGTTGCGCCGCGATTAAATTTACCTGATCCTCCGGCCTCCTACAAGGCTCTGTAATGTACTTTCACCTCCCCCCTTCTTCATTGGCAGTTATTTGGTCGTCAATTGTCTATAATCCCCTTTGTTGGCGACGACTGAACCCCTTCCGTTCTCCCTGAGAACCATGTGATCCCCCAGAAATCCTCCGCCTCCTCCCCCTCAGGTGATATGTAATGTCTGGTTCTTTACTGAGGCGTGAGTAGTCCAGTGAGTGAGGCGTGAGTAGTCCAGTGGTCAGTGCGCTGAACTCTGGGTCAGACGGCCCGGGTTCAAGTCCTGGCTGGGGCTTGACGTTGTGTCCTTAAACACGAAGGCGCGCTATATAAGGAAGTCAGTCCCTGGGAAGACCTAGGCTCATTTGTCACTCACCGTTGACGCGTGCGGGTCAAATTCAAATGCTGGTTGAGGAACAAAAGGAGCTAATGAGATATCTATTGTTTACTTCCACCAGCATGGTGGCATGAGGTAACGTGCGAACCACCTACTTCGATCTCAAATTTACCGCCGCAAATAAAGACAGTTTCCATTGGAGAAATCTCAAACATTCTTGTATTGTGATGAAGACATAAAACAATTTTGAGGAATGCGCCTGCTGTTCACTGCTTTGGAGTAGCTGTAGCTCAAGCTGACTTGACTCTAAGAGTTCTACATCACACGACGGGTTGATTGACAAATGGTCCAGTGGGACCTAAGGCTCCTTTTATAGCGTGCCTTCGTGTTTAAGCAAGACGCTTCACTCACATTGCTTCGTCTTCTCGGATAGGACGTAAAGCTGGAGGTCCCGTCTCCTGCATCTGTCAGTTAATTCGGTTAGGCAGGGGACGTTAAAGAACCCACATCACGAGATTACTGTGAGGTGGTCTGGCCTGTTCATTGGGAATTGGGGGGAGGGGGCATCTGTAAAATGTCTTCTTTATTAATTGTAAACTGCCACTGGCAGTCTGGAAAAGTCTCCCGCACAGTGTTGTAAAGCGCATTAGAACATTGCATGGAAATGCGCTATAGAAATTGATATTATTTACTCAATTGATCACATGGCAGGATCCTCAGTCTTACCAGGACACGAATGAGTGTTACAGCTGGTAGTTTCCTCCGTGTTACCGACGCAAGGTTTTCCACATTTGCTCGGTGAAGGATCAGTGCACGATCTTGTCCTCTTCTGCTGACCTCCTCCGCAACTTTTGCTGCATGGATCCCATGCGGACCAGGTGGTTAACGTGCCATTCACTGTGGTGTAAAAGTATTCAAGTGTTCACATCAGTTTTCGCTACTTCAGTTCTGTATTTATTGACAGCTTTTTAAGTCGTTCGAATCAACATCTTTGTTTACTGTTGTTTTATTCTTAATTTTAAAATTGTAATTAGAACCCAGTTCAGATTTTTTTCTTGATACTTCAATCTTAATGCGACTAAAATTATTTCAATTGCTCTCCTCTCCGAAAAACTATTCCCTCAGAACACCTAGGCCAAAACGATACTCATGCATTTTTACCGATAGCTCAACACTAGCATGAACTAGGATAATTAGGTTACCATACCTGGATCAATGATTTCATAGACATAATTCGACATGCTAGCCCCAGTACAGGCTTCACTTGAATCATCTTTGCATGGTTGTAATTCTAACTCGTTATCAACTGCCGAAACACACCGGTCACTCCCCCCATCCTTTGCGTACGTTTGAGAGGCATTTGCTCCGCTCCAGCATTCGCCATAGAATTGAAGACCGAATATTGTGAAGCCTCTCTGGTAAGCCTCTTCGGCGCACTGCGACACTTGGCTGAAATACGATAAAAGGTGCGCTATGAATAAGGTGCGCTATGAATAAGGTGCGCTTATAGGTTTCACGATTTTTGACATTTTCCTTTCATGCTAGCGTGGATTCACTGATAAAGTTGCTTTAGAATAAATGACAAACTCGAGTTGTACTAGACCAAACTTTCGCGAACTAAAACTAATCAACCTTTGAACAGCAAAGGTGTGTACAATGAGCCACGATCGCCATACTGTTTTATATGAAAAAATTAAACACCGGCCACATCAGTTTGTCGAAGTGCAATCCTGAATAATTGAAATCTTTTTAATGCAAATTAATATCGTGCAGTATGGCCCCTGAATGAAAAGATAAATTCGATTTCTAAGTACAAGATTCTGCCTTTAGAAACGTTGCTCTTAGAGGATGAACTCTAAACCGGCATTTGTACAACGTGAAAAGTGATGCAAATGGAAGGAAGCCCTCCTTCAACTGAGGGGTTGGGCGTGGAAGGACAAAAAGACATGTGTGGTAAAAATTGTACGTGTACCATGGTGAAAAGAGAAAAATACTGGAACAGTTTGTTTTAACATAGGTACATTTTCCTCGGAAAAATTAATCTTATTATTTTCTTTCATTAATGACAAGAATTACTCTTCAAGTCGCGCAGAGGTTTGACACTGGAGTTAGAGCAGTCCTTACACTTTAGGAAAATTTCCTTTTTCAATTTTCATTCAAACCCCTATACTATCAATTCCATTTTATTGATTACCCTGCCCTTTCTTCTTATATTTCACTGTTTATTTTATATACCTGTTTATTGATTCCTTTGGAGAGTGCCAGTTGAAGACCGAACGATAGTTTTTAATCAATTTTGGCAATGGGCGTGGTTTCCTCAGACTGTCACGATAGCATCCTATTTTGATATATTCATGACAGCTGTTGACGTCATCAGCGAGTCCTGAGAGTGAATGTAAACACTGTTTTAGCGGATTTAACGAGAAATTCTTGGAAAATTTTTCCAAGCCGCCTGGAAAGTCGATTGAACATCAGTCAATCACAGAACAATATTCATCCAACAATTTTAAAGTCAAAGCGATATTTCCCAAATTTGATATTCCTTGAGGGATGACAGAGCTGGCAAACCTTTTCAATCTCTACTCTTTTCTATTTTTCATAAAGTTGCCGGTAAGAGGTGAAAGACAAAAATAAAATAACCGTAGACTCATGCCCTGATTTGTTCCGGCTGCTTTACGACATTCTTGAAATTATTTCAAGATTTAATTTTCAAATTAAGCCTTCTATTTATACATATCAGTTTTTTTCCGTTTTTTTTTTTCCGATAACCTTTCTGATTCACTCATTCATCGTGGTTTAAAGTGAAAGACTGAGTAAGTGTCTATGAAAAATTTATTTACCGACATCTGCTCTTATTCCATTCTTTGAACATTTTAATTTTACAAGGGAAACGGAGAAAGATGAGTCAAACATATTGATCGACCTGATTTTCGTTTTCGATCTCTTCAGAGGTGTGTAAAACAAAAGACGATTGTAACATCCTCTGTCGTTTATGTCAAGCGGCGATGAAACAAAATCACTGTATGGGGAAGACGAAGTCATGATTGGTACAAGTATAAGCAAACATTGACGTTACTAATATAATCAATAATGTTGTAGTTAGTCTATAATTATCCCTCCTAGATGGAACTTGCCTTGAAATTAATTTCATTTCGTTGTTGAAAATAACGTTGATGAAGCCTGATTTAAACGAAGGCCCCCCTTAAATTAGTCGGTGCTTATCACAACTCCCACTTGAAGTAAAAGCAATGTGGACGTTTCATACCAAATTTGCTGTTGATTCTGACTTACCTTCAGTATTTCCCCAATGGAGACAAAAGAAAAAACCTGTGAGGATGAAAGCTGAGAAAGCCTTCTTTATCATATTTGTTAACTTTCTCCTAGAGGAAACCAAGCTTGATCAAGAATTGTATACAATAGAAACTGTAAATGTCTTGACGCGTGGCTTTTTCGATCTTTGTGGTGCGGTTCGACAATCGCCGGATCTTTTCATACTCTGTCTGTTTTTATTAATATTCTCTCTTTCCGGAGTAAACAAATATGACACTTTTAAAGACTAGTTTCTTCCTGATTCTCAGAGGTTTTATCCGCCCGACTGAATGGATTTCTGATACGTCTTTGATAACGAATATCAACAATAACCATGTAATCAAACTTTGTAACTGTCTTTGTATCCTGATTTGTTTCCGGATCAAATAAAACGCGTTTTTCTGTCAAAGAAAACAATATATGAGCAGTTCATATGAACTACACTTTGTATCATTTTAGATGGGAGGATGTACTCGTAAACCTCAACTGAAAATGTAATTAACCCCTCACGCTGTTACATATCGGAGAATATGCCATCAATAAGCCCTTATTGATATTATGTATATATGAAGTTCATATATCTTGAACTGCGGTATTAAATACGTAGGATGCACGATCCTCGCAGTAGGAGATGCATAAATAGCGCCTTATTGATATTCTAACTTATTCACGTAGGTCTCCTCGCGTGCTACCGCGCGTAGGAAAGTTTAAGTCTTTTTTATTGCTCTATTCAAAGAATTACTGTTTCCTGTTTACTTTTCTGTTGTATCAGATGTAGCAAGATTCTATTAAGTCAACATGAGGTACTACTGCGTGGTTTAATAGCAAAGTAACAAAGTCACACCTGCTTTAGCAAGACTATGAGAAAAGCTTGAAAGTAATACAAGTCGTAAAAGATTCTTTGTGCTTTATATCCAAGGAGAATTTATAAAAAAAATTAAAAAAGAACTTGCTTGTTTGGTTAACTGTAATGCTTTGAGGCTGTTTCAAGTCGAATTTAAAGTGTGATAATCATAATCCCGAGATGTTTTAGAACATGTTGTATTATATATTCATAATCTCACCTACAAACACACAAAGGTTCATTTATTATATTCCTCTGGAAGCCCTTCACCTAACATTTCCCGAAAAGCAACTGCTAATCGAGCCTACGTGCGACGCCTAAAGCACAGCCAATGTACAGCGGAAATCGGTGGAAAATTCAAGCCCAGACCGACGAGTTAAGAATGATGAAACGAGTGCTCGAAGAGGATCTGATATCAATAGAAGAATTCGCGGATATTTTGGAGATAAAAGTCGAATTATTAAAAAGGTGGTCTTCACACGGATTTTTGTTTAAAGAGAAGAATAATTCACAGAACTGTTGTCAAAAAAATGTCGGTGGCAAAGAATGCTTTGACAAAGCACACTTTGTATTAGAAATCACTATGACGGTATCAAACACTGAGTGCACTCTTGTGCCTGTGTATTTTTAGACGGTAAATTTAAAACTCAGAGAGCTGCTGATAGGTGGATTTTTCTCCCTCCGATTGTCGAAGGGAAATGAACACTCCCACGAAACAGTACGTGTGTTGTAGTGAAACTGCCCTAAGGGGGTTAGTTCACGTGGTCGGCGAATGGTAGAACTCAGATGGTCGTTTGAGTTGATCTACAAATAACGTATAAAAAGAAAATAAGCTTTTCGAAATATCAAAAAAGTTCTAGTCCCCTGGGTTAAGTAGGTAATGTAACGTAATCAAGCATTGTAAGAAGTGTTTAACTTCAGGGTAGGTATTAAGAGTCGTATTGTCAATACTGTTGGTATTTTTCTGTAACTAAAGAACTTAGTGGTGTACTATGGTGTGGTTGCTTGTGATGAGTATCCCGGTTTCCTTAACATGAAGTAACTAGCAATATTACTACTTCCCCCTTGGATGGGATGTTCGTCAAAAGCAGGTTACCCACGGTTATTTTACATATTTCCTATACAGCTGGTTCCCATGTGAGCTCTCGTGTTCAGGGGAGGACTTTGAAAACACAACACAACGACCGCACCAGGGTCGAACCTGGTTTTTTCTCGATCCGGAGCTCTGTGCTAAACATGTTAACCACTTGGCGACTACATCTTCAAGAGGATGGGATCATGAATGGGGGGGGGAGGGAGGAGGGGTGGTCCAAGTACAAAACCAGAGTCAACCGAGCTTCTATCTCTCGAAATGTATTTCTGTCAGAAAACAATTCTCACCAAGTCCATTCAGGTCTAAGCTAAAATATTTCTGTGGCAGTCCTATTCAGCTCATAAAGCCTCCGATTCACTTGCGGCTGACCTGCTGCAAAAAAAGACATAACAATTACAAAACCTCAGTTGAAAATTCAAATCGGACAAGCAAAAAAAAAAAAAAAAAAGAAATAATTCATGTTCTTTGAGGGAGTTGGTTTGGTCGATTTTTTCTTTGAAAGATACTGAAGCTTTTTTTAAACACTTTTCACTGATACATTCTTCGGAAAAATTTACGTATAACCGCTGAACAACTTACTGCATGTATTTTTCAAAATCACAGCAAACAAATCGGACAGTTGGTTAAAGTTGTCTACGGTGTAAACGTCTTCTCCTGCAATTTCCTCCAGCTGTCCGCTCGAATTTGTCATAATTTCCAACACCGATTGCAATGATTTTAACTCCCTTTTTCTGAAATGTAAGTTGTGAACAGAAAAACTCAGTGACATAGCGCTGATAGCAAAGGAGACATCGTGAAATTAGAACAAAATGAAAATTATTAAGGATATAGAAGA
This sequence comes from Stylophora pistillata, assembly GCF_964205215.1. Lineage (NCBI taxonomy): Eukaryota > Metazoa > Cnidaria > Anthozoa > Scleractinia > Pocilloporidae > Stylophora > Stylophora pistillata. The sequence goes on along the minus strand of NC_142526.1, from coordinate 25,684,920 downwards.
TGAAATCATTGAAAATGAAATTCTGAGTTGCTACACGGATATTTCCTACATTTAGAATTGGGTTCATCCATTTTTTATATCTCCTTCTTCTTTAAGCTTTCCATTGTAATCTTTAAAGAGGGTCATCTACAATGACTCAAGATTAAAATGAAATGCTTTTATATGAATCTAAAGTTAGCTTGCTTTTATTCTCATTTAAGCCTATTTTATGAAATTATGGCGTGAAAACTTAAAGGAAGAATTGGTTGATACAATTCAGTTTTGAGCACTTTTTGATTGAGCGGCGTAAAGCCATAACCAAAGCTATTATAACGGCCAATCAGAAGGAAGGAGAATACCTTGAAGAGCCATTCAAAGCCCAAAGCACTAACAAGTTAACACCTAACGCGCTAGAAACGCGGGAGACTAAGTCATGATTGCGATTGGTTTTAGTCTTGCATTTGATTGGTTGAGGGAGTGGTGCGACTTTTCTGTACCAATCACAGAGTGAAGTAAGGCAAAAATAAAAGCAATACCGGATTACTTTAAACACTCAATTGAGATTTGGTCCATTATTATCTCCCACATTAAACGAGTTTGTCACCAAACCATGAATGAAACAACAAAATAAATGAAGCAAATCATTCGTATATGGAAGTAAAAGAGAAAGAGAAAATCTGAAAGATAAGTTAGGGAAAAGCAAATTCGAGTCAATCCCACCTGAAGCAAACGAATTATTGTCGAGAAAGGCTTCGATTCAGGATTTGTCTTTCCAACCGACAAAAGAATCAAAACATTGGGAAATTCCAGCCTGTCACCCTCTTTCTCAGAAAACAATTCATCATTGGCTTTTTTCAGCGCACTGTCAATGAATGTTCAGCGCCCAAATGAGCCTTCATCTTCTGATAAGTCATCTATGAGGTGGTACACACTGTCGATCAACATTGTAGTAGTCATTAGGGACTTTAAGCAGTCAGAACGGCAACGCCACGGAAGACGTCGATTAAAAAACGAGTTTCTCATTTAGTTAGAATTTCGAAAATGGCTGCATGTGTTTACCGTCTCATAGGGCGCCAGACCTCAAACTCAGCATAACGCATAAAAGTAGCGTTGAGTTCCAAATGTAAATTAAAATAATTTGCCCCCGCGGTTTCGCTTCGCAGACCACGCAAATTTTGATGATTTCACGTTGTTGTTTTGCAAAGGACGGCTAAGAAATGTACAAAGTTTTAAAACGCACGTGCTGGGCTATTGTTCTGTCAATTAGATCTATTGTTTTTTCCACGTTCTCGTTGCCGTAGCTGTCGTGGTTTGCTTAAAGTCCCTATTATCTGCAGAGATACTTATTACTCGCGCTTGTTTAGCGAACAGGATAAGTCCAGTGTGTGTTTCTTCTGGTCCAATGGTCAAAGCGTCGATCAGTTGCAGTATAAAGCCTTTAACCAGCCTAAAGTTATCGAACTCAACACTTCTTGTTTTGTCGACCGCGAAAGCTACGTCCAGTCCTTGAGCTTCATAAGAGTTTGAGTGCTGAAGAATAGGATTTAAGAAGTACAGTCAACTCAATTGCAATCATTCGAAGGGCAAACGCTCGAAACTTTAGCTTTTGAAACTCTTTAGGGTGGCCAATTTATATTAGGGACCTTACGCAAACCACGACGGCGACGGCAAAGGGAACGTGAAAAAAACAAAAGATCTAATTGGAAGAACAATAGCCCAGCACGTGCGTTTTAAAACTTTGTTCATTTCTTAGCCGCCCTTTGCAAAACAACAACGTGAAATCACCAAAATCTGCGTCGTCTGCGAACCGAGACCGCGACGGCAAATTATTTTAATTTCCATTTGGCCCTCAACGCTATTTTCATGCGTTTTGTTGAGTTTGAGGTCTGGCGCCCTATGAGACGGTAAACACAGGCAGTTATTTTCGAAATTCTAACTAAAAGTACAAATTAATTTTTTAATCGACGTCTTCCGTGGCGTTGCCGTCCTGACTGCGTAAGGTCCCTTGTATCAACTCAGGTGATAAAACCCCATCATCTAATGGTACCCTCCTCCTTCCCCACTGATGCAACACCACAGTGTCTTTAGAAACTTAGTCCCTCAACTCCATGATCTGGTGTTAAAATATTTGAAATCTCCATTGAACCATTTCATTCAAATGGTTACAGTGAACATTTCACAAGTCTGCTTGAAATTTCATTGGTAATCTGATGTCAGTCAAGAAAGGTAAAAACTAAGAAATCAAGCACAAAATTCTTCAAATAATTGTACAGCTGAAATATAGAAAGAAAAGGTGAAGTAGTCAAATTATAGTGATTGTAACAGTTAAACAAGCAGACTCGCAAATGCAGAGATTTGCAGTAGACGGAGTTCTGAGGTAAAAGAAAATAATCTAGTTCTTTCTTAACTTGTGACAGTATTTTTGACAGTATTTCTACCCTCGTTCTGGCAACAAAACAACAATCTTCATTTTTTCTTTCTTAAAATAAACGTTACAGCTCAGTAATCTGCCTCACAGATAGCCAGTGTTCATCTAGGCGGGCCAGTCTTTGAAATTTAATGAGGGTCAACATGGTGTATTGGTAGAAACACAAATAATTGCATAGGAAAATTACTATCACAAATGATAATGAAATATGACAAAGGAAGAACGGCTTAGTGAAAGGACTTTTAGAGGCAATATTAATTACTTAAGAGATTTAAGTTTTGGAATGAGTTCGCGTTTGTTTTTAGAAAGGAGTTTTCTCATTCGAAAATACTTAGCAATAAATGTTTCATTTTTCAAATGAATGCATTTTTTGGAGAGCTCTCTAAGAAAGAATGGTATCTCATTCCATAGTCTAACAACTTCCCTTGATAAGGATTTTCAAGGTTTGAGGGTTTTATGTAGAAATTATTAGAAGTAGAAAAGCAGCCACTTTATCATAAGTAAAAAACAAACTTGTTCTCCTACCCCTCAATTCGTTTCTCCTTAAACTCTAAAGACGACTTTTTGCAATTAATAGGAGTAGTCTACTAAACAAAAGAAAACGTAATTTTATTTGCTGAAACGATTGCAGTTTTCTTTATGTAAGGTCGACTTTATTTATCTCAACCTCATTACGCTTATTTGGTCAACAACCGCGGAGTAACTTCAATGTCATCATTATTTTAACAATAGCAAACAACACATACTCTCACTTTTTTCTCCGAAAATTTTTCTTTTACTGTAACACCTCAACAACCTGAGCAGAAGTCATTATCAGACACTAATGAAGTGTGTTATCAAAAATGTTACCACGTTCGTTTCTATTAAATAAAAGATGGAGGCGTGTAAATCAGCTATGTTCTGACAATTAAATATTGAACGACTAGTAGAAGTGTAAAATTCCTTATCACAGGCCATGCTATAGCCCGAGAAGAAAACATAAAAATTTTAATGTACCACAGAACGGCTCCATGTCCGGTTAGGCACCATCTTAATTCAGAATATATATAATCCTGTAGGGTGGGGTAAGGTGAAATATCCAGGTGGTTCCTACCACAAACTGCAACAGGCCCAGCTCCCACTCGTCTCCAACGCTGAATGTTCCCAAAAACTTTCCACTTACCCGTGAGAGGAAAACTGAACATTACCAAAGAAATGAATAAAGGCTGATAGTTTCTAAAGAAACTTTTTGGGGATGCGTCGGTGGGGGTAAAGAAATAATTTGAATATATCAACAAAGTTGAAATGGTAAATTGGCCACCGTTACGATTATAAAAGCTGACGTTTCGAACGTTAGCCCTTCGTCGGAGCGAATAGAGGAATTGTGGGTTGTGTGTGCTTTTAAAGGCAGAAAATGGAGCTACGTTATTGCTGGGAACATGGCAACGAGAAAAACACGAATAAATTAGTGGAATGAAAAGCGTTCGTTGATACCTGTGGGATTTAGACCGCCGGTTTGAAAAATGAGCTTTTGTTCAAGCTTTTTACGGCTTTCCGCGCTACCTAAGTGTAAGGAAAGACCACAGATTGCCATATGTTGCTTAGAATGGTTTGTGGCGGAGACCTGGACCCCCGTGACATGCAGGGAGGTTGCCACGGCGACAATGGGGGACCATTCGTCTGCAATGTAGGCTAGTCAGTCCAGAACAATGGTAATTCAAATTGGACGCCATATTTGCATTCGGTGTATAGGGAACGGTTAGCTGGGGCTCGCCCCAGTATTGTAACTTTGCGCAAACAATACACGGTTATTTCCCGAATCAGCAAGTTTCGCCGAATCAGCAAGTTTTCTCGTGTTCCCCCAATATCCCCAGTGGGTTCAGTGTTAGTGCGCAGTAAACCGATAGAAAGTTAGAAAGTGCGGTATTTTGCTGGCTTGAATAAGTGCTAGTGAAATGATCTCACAAAGAAAAGAAATGGATCCTTCACCTTTATATTTCTGAAATGCTCCCTGTACTTTTTCTTGTCCGTGTCCTTTGGATGAGATCTTCCGTCTGTGAACAGAACCATAACACTGCGCACGCCATGTCTGTCCCCATTTTCCTCGGTAAACATTTCTAGGTCGGCCTTCTCCAATGCCAAATCAAGACGCGTTGGTCTTGAAAGTTTGTCGATTCCTTTGTCTATCAGACTTGTAAGAGATTTTTTTGCAAAAAAATCTGGTTCGTCAAATAGTTTGTGGATCACGCTTTTGTCACCGAATGTCTCAAGGGATATGTGAGTTCCATCATTTGAGATATCGAATTGTTGTACAAGGTTTTCCAGAATTGTTTTCAAGTCATTAATGTTCTTTTGTTTGATACTTTGTGATGTATCCACCACCAAACCAAGGTCAAGTTTACAACTGAAGTCTGAAATAAAAAACAGCAAAACATTTGGCAGTTAGCAAAATCCGTGAAGTAAGAATGTGTTTTTGGAACCTTTTTCTGAACAAGTTCACTGTATCAGATTAGGGAGACAGTCATTTTCACTTTCTGGGAACTGTCAGTGTTAGAGGAATTTTCAATCGAACGTTAAAAAACCAAAACCAAAGTAATCCCAGCAACCAATAGGAACAAAGGTTTACATTATCATTAGTCGAAGAGAACTCAAAGTGAAAACAAGTAAACTGTTTGAAGCGCGGGAAAAGGAGAACGAACAAGCATCTGATTGGTTGAGGGGATGCTTTATTACGCAACCAATGATCACTTCAGAGTGATGATTTTTTTTCTCGATTTTCTGCTGGTTTAGCACACGTGCCGATCCTAAATAAGTACTAGAGTAACGTTTGGTGTCTGAACCATTTTAAACGCGTTTAGAGAAAGTGGTCAAGGTTATGATACTAGTTTTGTACAGTGTGTATGTTGGAGAGACGGCTGAAATTCAGACTAGGAAATAGCAACAGTTGGTCAACTTTTGTTTCATGCTTCACGTTACATTAACCTGAGGACACTTCACTACTATGCACTGACGAGCGAAACCCATGGCCAGTCTTCTCGGTTTTTTTGGGATCATGACAGTTTATTCCCCCTCATCTTTCATGTCTATAACACATGCTTTTTTAATTGATATGTAATATTTCTTACCAGCAGCAACAATTGGCAGAGTTCCAAGGAAAGAGATCAACATGGATAACAACACGTTCATCTTGCTTGACTTTCAAAGCTAAATGGAAAAAAGATAGATTGATTTTTGTCTTTTGTCAAATTAGTCAATTACTAGCGAGATGTCAGGCGAGCGAAGTTTTATCTCAATTTCAGTGCATAAGACAGATAGCAAACTAGGTTATATTAACCTGTTTTGTGACAGTAGTCAACGCACAAACAATTAAAGACACGTAGATGATGCAGAGATCAGGAATTAAGAGACAAGTTATTTATTGGCACCTTACTTGACAGACACTTTTGTGCAAATTGATAAAGGGGGTAAGTTTCTAGAGAACCTGTAGTGCTGCTTCAATGGGCTGTATTCTAAGATAATTTGGTCTTATCACTTGAGTCATTAATTCAAATTGGACACCGTAAAGAGTTTCTAAAGCTAGCGTTTCAAGCGTCATTGGCTCTAACGAGGGGCTAACGCTCAAACGAAACGTCCGTTTTAAAAACTATTTACGGTGAATAATTTACATTGTCACATCAGTTGATAAAACTATATTACTTTTGTATTAAGTCTGGCATGCATGACTCGTGCATGAGTCCTGATTAAACCGGATGGGACCGAATAGTCCGAATAATCATACAACAAAAAGTCTGAGAACGGGATTGAAAAGGATTAAAATATCAAATTGTCATGATATCAGTATAAAGAGGTTTTGTCGCTTTAAAAGGAACGCCCTGATAAGCGTGAATCTTTTCCTGTGAGATCGTGATAACTCACCGGTTTCGAGCTTAGTATTCAATATTGATAACATGCCTTGAAGTTGAAAAGAACGCGCAAACCAATTGTGATTAGCTGAACAAAGGGACATAGACCTGGATAGAATAGATTTTGCAAATAGATAAGGTTATCCAGATTTTAAATTACTCCAGAGCCAACGAAAGACTTTCTGATCACATAATAATGATCCAAGGAATTTTCTTATAAATACTATTCTCGTTCTAGCTGTTCTACATTTATAAAATAATGGTAAAAAAAAATATGCTGCTATATCATCAAGATGACACCAATTTAGCCAGTTGCGAGCTTAGTTCGGCTCTTGGCCCTATTATTTCAAAATTTCTTGGTCATTTTGGTTCACGGTAGTTCAGTACCCTTGCACGTAAGCCTCTTTGCATAACTCATCAAAAAGTCGGAAACACGCAAGAAGCTAAAAATCGAAAAAACGCTCACTAAACCCAATTAAGAAAGAAATTATTATCAGGAATTAAGTGTCGTTTCCTTCTGTGAATTCGCCAGCACTCTTACTTCCAAGATCTCATAAGAAATTCTCCTTACTGTCTGCACTGTCACGAACAGTCACGCGTCACGATTGTTATGTAACATTTATTCACGGATTTTGTTTTGTTTGTACAGATCGTATAGGATTTCATCTTGATTTTCCGGTTTTATATTATGATCAAATTACTTGTATATATTTCAGGACACGTGTTATTTGAGTGAGAGGTTTTTTCGGTAAATCAATAAATGAATACATAAAAATTTACGACCGTAGTTACGTGTCAGGAGCCCATTACCCACTTGTTCATAAAATGCACTACAATTCTTTTGATGTTAGCGTATTGGATCAACTGATAATCCCCCTAACTGATGCTAATCTTTATTCTCTTCATTTTTCTGCTTGATATTGTATTGATATCACTGGAGTTGTTAATACCTTTTAGTTAGACACATAGTGAATTTCCGAGCGCGAAGAAATCATATCTGAACGAGCTAACCATACAATTACTGTACTGGAAGCGTAACAATTGAGCTTAGTCCCATAAAGAGAAAATTGGGTCAATCTTCAAAATAGAGACAATATTTTTTCAATTGGCGTTAAATACTTTTGTCTCTAAAAGATTTTTCAACGAATGCGTATGGTGATCCAGACAAAAAAAATTTGCATACATGCGCTGTTTGGCTTCAAACGCACTTGCTCAAAGTATAGATGAGATAATGTTTTGAGAAAGTTACTTTCCGGTAGAAATTTGGTAGTAACTCTCCAACTATATCATTTCTTTCAAGGGCAAAAAATTTACGCCAAATTTTGGCAAGATTTCCGCACAGTCCCATACTTTATTATGTATACAATTCCTGGAGAAAGAGAACAATAGCACAAACAATAGATGGCCTTTGGGTTGCGGCTTTGTTTTAGAATACTACAAATTAAACATGTTCGGGTTCATACGAAAATCTGTAAACCTTTCCTATCATGTCTCTCTATTACTATGCAGTAGTATGATGCTAGGATTGGTCGATTTGGCGGGCTATATTTCATTGTACGGTCCGAAAAATTCCAAAGTTTGTTTGAATTGAAAACATCCCCTCTATAGGTGGTTTGCAACCAATCTCTAGAGAAACAGGTAACAATGGCGAAAGGAACAAATGCTGGTTGTTACCGCCGCAAGACTGTATTTGTTTCTTTTGTTTGTTTTCTCGTTTGTAAGCGCATTTTTTTCCTCAGTATCGCATTCTTTGTAATTTTTTCGCCTTTACGTAATCAATATTCTGTTAGGTGTTTTCGCATAATTTCGTCTCGTTAAGGCCCTTTTAGCCTGTAGTGCCGGCGTATTTTTAGTCTCCCTCGCAGCCGTTTTTTGTCTCGTCACGCAACGCTCCTCCCCACAAACTTGTGGGGAGGAGCGTTGCGTGACGAGACTAAAAACGGCTGCGAGGGAGACTAGCGTATTTTGGGCGCACGAGTGCACATTTTCGTGTTAGGCCGCCATCTTAGATTTGGTAACTGTGGAGGATTGGGGCGAGGAAATATTTGCCGAGGGAGTAGGTGTTAAGTGGAAAAATGGGCAACGGGGGAGAGGGAGGGGAAGGAAAAAATACGCCTGCCCGCAAAGCCTGTGATTTCGCAAAACCCGTACACCAGATGGACGGGGCCTTTGATTGGTGCGGTAGGTTGAAACTGGATTGATGCCTGTCATCTAAAGTAGTTTTCTTCCGGTCGTTCCGCGATTGGGAGCGGGAGTGATTTGGAGAGAAAATGGTATTTTTTCCTTCCCCTTCCTCTCCCCCGTTGCCCATATTTCTACTTAACACCTACTCCCTCGGCAAATATTTCCTCGCCCCAATCCTCCACTGTTACCAAATCTAAGATGGCGGCCTAATACACAAATGCTGGTGGACGAACAAAAGAAGCTAATGAGATATCCATTGTTTACGTCCACCAACATGGCGGCCATGACGTAACGTGCAAACCACCTATTTGAACCTAGAGATGTAATACGCACGGTAAATAACGAACTTCTTTCCTTCCGCTCGGATTTATGGCCTGCGCACTTCGCCCTAAACCATAGTTCCGGCCGGTAAAAAGATGTACTTGTAACTTACAATACAGACCTTCAAAAACCGATTAATAAGAGGTGTATCTACGACTAGGGGATGAGAAGTACTCATATCACCGATAAATAGTAGATCTCTCACGCTCTGTGAACAAGGAACATTTTCTTCAACAAACCCTAAGCAGGTAGTGGTCGAACTTACCAATAACAGAGTCCAGCACCTCTAGTGTTAGATTTGGTTTGACCTTGACAGACCACGAAATGTGCATTCCGGCATTTTTAATGACATGGGTCTCTTTAATCCCTTATTATTGCATCAGCCAATCATTTTCGAATCGAGCCATGTTTACTCTAGACTAGTCCAAAGTCTTTTGTAGTTTCTCATGATCCCGTTCATATCATCGCTGGTCTAATGCTCAATGTACGATGAGAAAATTTCGCTGATAACATTTAACCTCTGAACACAACATTACGATGACAACAAATCAGTACAGGCTTTTCGTATTTTTTTTTTTTTTTTTGTTCTTTTCTCTAAAATACTTTCGTGTCTAAAGCATCAATTCACTTTCACTGGTAATTGTCCAATTCTTCACCTTTGTAGACGCTTCACTGAACCCTTAAGGATAAAACACCCCTTTTGTGTAAGTCCTCTTAATGAAGCACGTATCGTCAAGTTGAGCGATATAGATCAGGTCAGTATCGACCTAAAAATCACGTATCTACCATATCCTCTACAGCTCAGATTCGGCTGGATAACCGACTTCTTGCACTTGGGCTTCACCATAAAACTGCCACTACAACGCGGGATAACGTTTCGATGCTGTCGGTTTTTTTTTAACGTTCTTCTTTCCTTTTCATTGACAAGCAGCAAACTTAAAAAAAAAATCTGGAATTTTATTGACGAGTGATAGATGTCAATCAAAAATTCAAAGCAGCCGAATTGCCATATAAATAGAGGCGAGGAATGGCGAAGAAAAACGAGGGCGCTTTCGTCGTTTTCCCTGGCAACTGCCGTTTCACGCTTTCCAGCTCTTTCCCTTGTCTTATCTGACCAAGAGTCCGAAGAAAGCTAAATTGCAGTTTTAGTTTACCATTGACTGACTTTCCCGAAAAGAATCTTTAAAAATCTCGGCGCATGGGAAATTTACTGAACAACTGATGAAAACTGAAAGGGATATTGTCGCAAATGTCTGGCCGTTTCAGGTAGAAATGTGCCAAGGACGACAAAGCCGGCTTTGTCGTCCAAGGTATGCTCAGTTTTGAAAAACTGAAATCTTGGAAACCTCCATTGTTCTACTGTGGATTGCTACGCTCAGAGCAGGTGTATAAGTTAATGAAGTTTAACCGATGCGTTTACCTTCTGACCAGCGAAAACACATTGGCAATAGCCTCGGATTAACTCTAGAGCAGTTTAGTTTAGATCGTCGGAGAAGACTCTTTTCCCTTAGAAGATTCTCATTCTGAACGTTGCTGTTATTTACAATCATCAGACAATCTTTTTGTTACTTATTCTTTCTGACGTATTTGTACCATACTTTTTCTTGGCAATTTAAGTTTGTTTGTTATTCGAAACGATTTCATTTTATCAATTTTTTAACGCCGCGAACAGAAAGAAATCCTTCGACCAAGCATTCTCTGAAAATAAAGGGAGCTCTTTCCCCTGGCGCAATGTACCACTGGCCGCACCCTCTAAAATCAAAGAGACGATCTGAGAACTAAGTTCGATATGAGGTTGCCTTGTTTCCTTCGTCAATTTCTCTCCTCCTCTTCGTCAAAAACACGTCACTTGCAGTCGGGAGGTATTCTCGACTTCGTTCCCACAGAGCAACGCCAAACGTAAGGATGGAGATTTAATCTAACTTTGTCAGCCAGAAACCCAGATCTTGAAGTAGTTTTATTAAAGACTGCTCCAACACCAATCACAAAAAGACAATTTCCAAACCACACCCTACGTAACAAAGAAACCTGTTTTAAATTATAGTAACCAAAGTATAATGTTGCCCGTTTGCTATAACACTCGAATGCTGCATGAGTAACACCTATTGGGATGCAAAAAAAAAAAGAACAGCAGTTAGAGAAACTCATTATTCTCTGGCATCTGTAAAAATATTCAGTAGCAAATTATAACTTATGTAAAAAAAGTGAAAAAAACCATTCAAGTTTATTCAGATTTGGTTTTTAACTCCTGGCCCCTGTTCGAAGGGTGGATAGCGCTGTCCACTGTTTCAATCTATATTCGTTGGGTGGCTTAGTAGGTTTGTTTTAACGCCTTTCTATTGGAAAGCGTCACCCGCCCTTTAAACAACTGGTGCCCTGGAGGTAGGAGGCGTTATCTGTCACCCTTAAGCGTCCGTCGAACCTTAAAGGACACTCCTTAGAGATGGGACTTGGATTGAAATTGTTTTGAAACCAGATGGCTGTTTATTTCATTACATGATCTTATCTAGACTTTCAAGGTAAAAGGGCAGATCAATACTAGGCTTGTTTAGCGAAAGGCTACAGTACCTTAGATGTATTCTTTCGTTACTCACATCTACCTGCTATAAGGCACACAAACCGGCCCTCAGTGATATCAAAGTTTTCGTAAACTACGTATAATTTCGCTATGGGAAGTAGTGTTTGATCAAACAATAGAGATCAGGTTACTGTTCCAATCCAGATAGCCTCATTGTTAACCGTACTAGTTTACGAATCAATTCATGGTACTGACGAGCTCCCACGATAAAATAACACGCCGCAATATCGTGTAAGTGCTTTAACAACGCATGCGCAGTGATGATGCGTTGAGCAATACTGCAGAGTGACCCCATGAAGAGCTACAAACTCAAGTTCTTCTTCGTAATTACCTTATTCCTTCTGTTTTTCTAAACCCCTCTTGTAGTGGAGAGGCTTTAACTCTCTGATTTGATCCTCTTCAGCTGAATAGGCTACAGCGATAATATTATAATAAGTTAACAGAGAGATTTAGGGGACTGGATTGGCTTGCTAAATTTGCAAGTTACACGAGTATGCCAGTCACAGCGAATCAGTCGTTTCGGAAATTATCATGTTGCTACTTACCGAGAATTGCAGAACACTATTTCACAGCCAATTTCGTTACATAACAGTAATACTTGAAAAACAAAGAGATACTCCTGACGGACTACTTCATTATAACAGTGATTATTAAAAACTAGATCATTGGATAATGCAGTTCAACACTTTTTATTGGCTTAGCCATTATAGTATATCAGCCAATATACCATAATCTACAAATATGGCAGGCGTACGTGTCAACTTAAAATTAAAAGGGAGTTAAAATTTACTAAAATTTAATAACTTAATTTAACGTTTTTAATAAAACAATTATTCCACTCGCTCTTGTTGGATATGAGATGATTATAGCCAACGCGCGCTCGTGGAATAATTGTTAAATATTATTCTCACCATCTGAACACGGCTGTTCATTACAAGGTCTGCTCTCCTTCAGAGGACCCTCACAGGTCTTTCCGTATCCCTGGGGGAGAGGGTTGGTACAGCTTCGTGTTCTTGTCTGTACTCCACCGCCACAACGCGCATCGCATTCAGACCAGAAACTCCAGCGGGTAAAACCGCCATCCACACCTGGAAAACACGGATACTTTGAGAGATCCTCGTCATCTGATACCATGGGTGCTCCACATAGATGCAGAGTCACGCATGGTCTCTGCGATATGAAGACTTGGGGCTGAAATTTTCAATTCTGTGTTGAACCTCTCCCTTTGTAACCATCAGTGTTTCGTTCTGGGTCGTTCTCACCTATACTTTGGGTGTTATGCGCGTACTTAGGGTGATTTCATTCTTTCCCAACATGGCACTGTTTTCAGCATGTGTTGTCAGCTCAACAGATTGGATCTTTGAACTCATTCGAACTTGAGGAACCTAAGCTCACTATACTTACTGCACGTTTCAGCCAGAATGTCACTGAACAGATTTGAGAGTTGGTCGAAGTTGCTTGCGTTGTGAACGTTTTCACCTGCAATTTCTTCAAGTTGTCCTTGGAAATCTTCATACTGACCAACTCCTACCGCAACAATGCGGACGTCTTTTGCCTTTGAAAGGAAGGAAAATTGGGAATCTAGGCCACTTCCCACTTCATTATCGTTCTGTGGTTTTGTAAAGAATCTACCTTCAGGATTCGGCTGGTCATTCACCGAAGGACCTTAGATAAAGATGACATTTTCTCCGGTCGATTTTGTAAGGAGCTTGATTTTCTTCTCTAAGAGCGAAAAATTTCTTATCTTTTGGGACACATCTATTTTCCCGAAAAAAGACTTATTGAGTACAATTATTAAAGCTTGGATACCGTCGCTAGCATACCTAGTTACTTTAAGATGACAGCCGATTGTTACCCGCACTATGGAAGTCTGACAAGATGAAAATTTGAAAATATAAATTCATCAGCAAGAGGCTGATGTATTTTGGCCCACTGACTTGATGTTATGAAAACTCGCAGGAGATCCTTTTGAAGTGCGCGCATGGCATCCGCACTTCCAAGAACATAAAAGTGTACCAGAAGAAACAGGAGGAAACTGTAAGAGTGCAGAATTCTAACCTCCAGATGAGGGATGATCGTAGAGAAGGGTTTTGATGTTGGATTAGTCCTTCCGTCCGTTAAGAGGATCAGAACATTTGGAAAATCCGGTCTATCACCTCCCTCCTCAGTAAATAGTTTATTTGCGGCAGCCATTAGAGCTTTGTCTGTGAAAGTACGGTCACCAAGGACGACAGAAATCTTAGCCAAGAAGTCGTGTACGGCTTCGTTACTGTACAGCATGCTGTTTGCAAAATTGCTGAGGACTTTTGGTTTTCTGTTGAAAGTGATTATGCCAGTGTGTGTGGCGTCTGGACCGATGTTCAACGCAGCAACGAGCTCAAGAAGGAAGCCTTTGAGCAGCAAAAAGTTCGGTACTCCAAGGCTGCTGGTCTTGTCTATTACGAATGCCACGTCCATTCCCTTTGAGTTCTCGCAAGGATCAGGAGCTAAAGGAAATTACAAGAATTAAATGGAGCTAGCAGTAACATGCACAATTTTTCACAGGGTTTTCCCTCGGGTTCCCTTGGCCAGGGATTCTCATCGGAATCGTGCCGTGATCCTGTTAGCCATTACCAAAAGTTTGCAGCTTAACTCCCGACTCACAAGATCTCTGATTCTATTCGAAATATTACCTACGGATACTGAATTTCGATAAATTTATCCGAGTAGAATTTGTAAAAGGATATCAACGAAGCAGGAAAATCTCAGTAGACTACGCATACTCACGACAGACCAAAGTTAAAATATCATCGGTTGCATCGTCGAGGCTTTTATAGTCGTCCACAAAAAAAAGATTTTTGCCTCCAATGTAATCAAGGACTTGGCGATACTTAGGTTTCCTGGCGTCTGGGCCGATACCAACCACGATTATACGGACACCTCTCATCTAAGATAAAATGGAGAGAACTACTTGTGTCAGTCAAGTGAATCTTTTGGGGAGGTAAAGGAACGTCGGTGTATGAGGTCATGAAGCTTAAGGGCTGAAAAATTCTGAAAAAGCAGTTAGCAATTGACCGATCTTTCGGTTGCTTTATTGCCAGAACAACCCACGTGTTTCTCCAGCGGTAGAATCAGAGAAATGAGATGTTGAATTAGTGTAAAATAACTTTGCAAGCATCAACAGTAAACTTAAAAAACGGGGTTAAAAGTTAGCAAGGATATTTAGGGACCTGGTATCTAGTAAGCGAACAACTCTCTAGCTAAGTTTGTTCTAGGTTGCCTTTTTTTCTTCTTTACCTTAAGTGCTACAATATCCAGATAAAAGTCCTCGGTATCAGGATGGGATCTGCCATCTGTGTATAAAATCATTGCGCTCCTAACACCCGGTCTCTGTCCACTGGCCTTTTTAAACATTTCGTCTCTTGCAAGCCGAAGTGCTTTGTCCAGTCGAGTGGGTTGGGCGAGCTTGTTGATACTCTTTGATATCAATTCAAGTAGAGCGTCTTTACTGTGATATTCGTTGAATTTATTGTGAAGCGTCGCCTCCTTGGAGAATGTCTCCAAAGACACGTGGGTTCCATCGGGTGTGATGTCAAACTTTTCGACAAGGTGTTTAAGCGCTGCCTCCAGTTTTGGTATGTTTACGTCTTTGATACTTTTTGTCGTATCAACCAACAAACCAAGATCCAGTTTACATCTGGATTTCTCTACAAAAAAAAAAACAGGAGGCAAAAAACCAGGCCCGAAAGAAACCGTCACAGAAATACTTCACTGAGCTCGTAACAGTCATCAGCAACACAGACGTAACAACGTTTGCGCAGGAAAAGGAAGTGTCTTTACTTGAAAAATAAGCTGTCATGCTTGCCGCTGTTCTTATGTCGCTTGTGACAACAGTAGTGAGCCTCGAAAGGAAAGGTCACCGAGGAAAGCGAATTATGTTAAAAAAATGTTTGAAAGCTACTACACCAAATATCTATATAGGGTTCCTAAAAGACTTTAGGAATGATGGGTTTACAAATCCCATTTCGTCTTTAGTTCCGAACTCAACGACTTTTTCCAATTCTCCAAAAGGGTTTCCTTTTGCAAAAATACTGGTCACACATGAATACTATGGATTCAGTTCTCAAACTGAAACTCGAAAGCATGCACTAGGAATTCCTAGATGTAAAATTACAAAAATCGGTTTCCATTTCACCGTGTGTGGTGAAAATTTCAGACATATTAGTGACTTAGGTAATTCTACACAAATGATACCATCTTTCTGTTTCAATTCATACAAATTATGCTTGGTCTACGATGTTGATACCAAATGAAGCTAGGTAATGGTCAACCTCACCACTGTGAGTTATCTGCAGCTCAGAGATGGAGTATCAGATCACAAAATCCGACGGTCTGATCTATTTTCAAAGGAACTCAGATTGTTCCTTCGATCCATATCTTTCATTCGACGACCGACCATAAAATTCATTATCTTTCTCAATCGACGTGTTCTATATTAGAAACGTATCGACGAACAAAATACTCATAACTAAAATTGAATACTTCTGGACATTTTCGTTGCAAGTTATGGAGATATACAAATTTCAGATCAAGATTTTTTTAGTTCCAGTTGGGGCGAACGTTTTTCTCTGAAGGAGAGCTTAGACATTTAAGAATAAACACTAGCGAGAAAAACACACAACGTGCACCGGGAAACTGGACTGTTTAGTTCATGAAATGCTTTTCATAAAGAAGATGAAGCCCTCGTTGAACAAACAATCGGATTCCATACGCGCGAAACTATTTATTTAATAGTTTACATTTATGAACTTAACACGCGCAATTATTTATATAAATATTTTAAATATTTTAAACTTTTTACGTTTGCCACCTTCGTACGGTATAAATTAACTATTCATTTTTATTCTCTTCTCACTTGAGAATGATGACATGGAGTCATCGAAACGTTGTGTGTTTTTCTCGCTAGTGTTTATTCTTAAATGTCTAACAAAATCTAATGTCAAGGAGAGCTTAGCTTTGATTAATTATGTTAATTAAAGATGTATTCACTGTACCACCTACCCTCAGAAACTGCCAAGGAAATTGTAAGCAAAATAATAACAAAACTCAAAACAGTCATCATGGATCAGCTGAAAAATAATCAAGGAACACTATTTTAATCAAACCTCGGGCTAAGTGTACTTGTAACAGATTAAGCTGTCTACATAGACACCAAACTGCTCGATTACAGAAAAGTTATTATTGTCTCAACTTGGAAGTAAATTGCTTATGCCTGCATCTACATTTAGGTGAATGTAAAAATACTGGAACCGAATCAAGAGAGGACTAGCCTCTCTTGGGGCGAATACAACTACGATAAAAGATGAAAGTAAAAAATGAGCGATGGAATAAAAAAGAGTCTAGAAATTAACACACAAACTAAGGGAAGAACCAAAAAAAAGAAAGTATCTAAGAGAATAATTTAGAATGTCACAGGTAACGTGACATTTCCGATGCAGAAAAATTCTACGATCTCGTTTCTAGAGTAATAAACCATTTACCTTTTTAAAATGATCACTACGACAGCATCACACTGACGGAAAAGTTAATCGGTGATAAGCGATAACCCCATACGAACATTTTTTTTTTTTTGCTTAGTTTTTACTTTCAACTCAAACCCTGTAAAAGACAGACTTCTCAGACCTTGGACAATGGCGCATTACCTACCTGACGCGATGAGACGCAACTGATTATACGTCGAGAAGTTGTGGGGTTCTTAAGTATAGAAAGCAAAAGTTACACTCGAATAAAACCCTTTGAAAGATGAATGACCTTTCTTGAGTAATGTTTTGATAGCCCCCTGTCCCTGTTTACTCTTAGTTACTTGTAGGTGTTTGACATCCAATATGAATATCAACTGTAAAATGTTATTATTCATAGAGATGTTCTTCCTTACAATCGCTTAGCTTAATATCATCAAATGATCTGACCCAACCTGAAAGCTAGTTCTTCTAATTGATGATCTTGCATTTCTAGGGTGGTTATTCTTACGAATTCAGGGTTATATGAACAGAACATCCTATCGCTGTAGATCGTTTGGACGTCTCATCCGGCTTGTCTGACAAAGTATTACAATTGTAATAAGAACATAGACACTGGTAACTCCTGAGTCTCAATTATACATTCTCTTGGGTATCATTTATACCATTCGCTCTGACGAAGGGCTAAAGCTTGAAACGTCAGCTTTAATTTTTAACTCTTTACGGTGGCCAAATTACAATTTCAACTTAGTTGATCTAACCAAATTACCTTGTTACCCCCACCGACGCAGCACCACAGTTTCTTTAGGAACTTACCCCCTTTATTCATTTGTCAGTTATATAGCTTAAAAAGTATCGCCGAATTGTTAATAAATCAGGATATGCTTTTTTTTTTTTTTTACTTTTAATGACCATGTTTCTTAAATGTTCTACTCAACACGTTTCTAAAGATACTTTTTAATAAGCACACCAGCATTATTGTCGTGGAAACAAACCAGTTTTTGAAAACTTGTGGAGAATTCCCAAAGACCACCGTAGTCTAACGAATAAATATTTGGTCATGCAACCTTTCAGTCGACCAAAAGACAAAAGTGCAAGAGATCTAAAGAAAAATGAGGAATTGTGTGAATGTGTGAATTTAATAGTAATCCTCAACGTGGTCATTAAAATGGTTTGCTTATATTCTCTTGAAACCGGCTGCCTAATCGAAAGTTACTTTGCGAATAGACCAAATTTACTTTATCGCTAAAGACTGCAAACATTCTGGATTCAAACAACAAAATGTAACCATGAAGTCGAAACTGTTTCAGTTTGTATTGCAAGTGCTTGTGAAAATGAGGATTGTTACCATGGCTACCTAGTCAATATCAAAAGCTATTCCCCTTAAGGTTGTTCTTATTTTTATCATAACATGTCAAGAATTCCATTTTCTCATAACATGTCAAGTTGACTTAAGCATACGTAATTCTTGCAGTATTTCATGACTAGAAACCCAACCTTGAAACTACTTCTGTTTTCTTCTTGTGGTTTCAATCTGGCATGGTAAATAAGGAATGTAAATTCTTCAAAAAAGATCAATCAACGTCTGCTTTAATCCATCTCAAATGAATACCATGAATTACAAGTAAATGAAAAACTATTGTGCTTTTTCAGCAACAAAGGTAGCCGACATCTTGAGCTTTCAATTCTTTCTTAAGCCGTTAATGAAAAGACGTTTCTATGACGAAAAATAACCCATGATAGCAGAGGTCATAATAATTAGTCTTATTCTTTTGTATCACATTTTTTTAGGTCGTACGGTGATATTGCTAGTGCGATCCGTATAATACCTTACTGTTGTGCCCTGTACTTTAAATTTATTCGAAAAGCCAAAAATATCTCCTGAACTCGCACCATTACGTTTTCGTATTTTAAAATTTGTTTATTTAAAGGCAAGGAAGAGATAAACAGACAAGGATTTTGTTTCCAAGACACGGAGTGTGATATCTCGTAATACAGCGCTGTCCAAGCCATAAAAAATATAATTTGGATATATCAACAAAGTTGAAGTGGTAAATTGGCCACCGTAACGATTACAAAAGCTGACGTTTCGAGCGTTAGCCCTTCGTCGGAGCGAAAAATATAACATAAAAAATATGTTTTGTAATGCCTATCAAAGGCCGGTGTTTACGACGATAACCCTTGAAGTTGATAGATACCTCTTTCTCGTCAATAATATTCATATCTTTTTAACGGCATAGTATTTAAGAATTATTGAAGCCACTAAGAGGTTGGTACTCATCACGGAAAATATCTATTCTATGCCAAAAGGCATTGCAACGCAACTTCAGGGAAATATTGATCGTTTCGACGCGTTTTTGTGGCAGTTTTAGGGTTAAACACAGGCTTAAGAAGTAAAAAATTCACTAATCCAGCCGAATTGCAGCTGCAGAAGAAATGATAGTTACGTTTCGGGTCGAAACTAGCGTAATCTACATCGCTCAACTTTAAATTGTGTAGATATACACAAAAGGAGTATTTTCCTTAAAGGTTCAGTGAAGCGTCCCGAAAAGAAGAAATTTGGATGTTTGCCATTCTAAGTGATTAGCAAAGATTTAAATCGACGTTCTAGGCATGAACGTACTTTAGAGAACAGAAAAAAACAATTGATTCTCAAAAACCTGCTTTGATTTGTTGTTATCGTTTTGTGGCGCTCAAGGTTGTATATATATTTAATCAACGAAAGTTTCTCATAGTGCATTTAAAATTTGCAAGGAACCCGACGACGAAATTAGAATAACCCTTAAGTGTAGCTTTACAGAGAAAAAAGTGTTTTAAGGCTGTCAAATAACAATAAGATACACAGAAAAGTTGAAGGAGACAGGACCGGGACTCAAGGTACCAGCCACTTTTCCTTAAACCTCCAAGTTACGTGCTTTCTCGAACAAATTCCTAACTATTAACTCGGACTGGAGGATGAAAAGTACCAGTCGTTTGCAAGTACATTCTACTTAAACCAAAAGGTGTTAACCGTGCTAAATCAAAAATAATGAAAAATAGTAACTAGCTTTTACGTTATGAATATAGCGTCCGATGGGTATTTTATTTCCATTTTTATTCTGAACGGTTCAATAAGCTCAATTAAAGGAAATTTTAGAAAATTCTTGCTTGATAACAATTGTGCCTGTTAACAGAAGGGAAGAATACAAAAGCTGTGTGCGTATTTAAAGCGTAAGAGACCTTTTTTGGCTGAAATTTGTTTATAACTAAGTGCAGAAAGAATCGTATACTCATTAATTAGGATGTAGTCGCATTAGAATTCAGCTGTTGCGCCATGTTTATTTGTTTGTCTTTTTCTTCTTTTCCGGGAAAATCCTGAAAAGAAAAAAAGACTTAGAAGTCCCAAAGACCAGAATGTTATGTTTTACATAACAAGTTTATCTGGGAAAGTTCCGACAAAATCATTTGTATGCACTTCGAGTCTCCGTTTTCACCCGCCTACAGTGGTAGCCGTAAGGAGATTCTTCAATGTTTGAATTCACGGTACTTCTTTAGATGTAATAACAAGTTCGTTCTGTTGTTTTTCTTAGCTTGACATAACAATACTGTGTGACAGTAGCATCAATGAAGCGTCTACCATTTATAAGGTATAAATTTTTCGGAATGACGATATCAGTTGTGTTTTCTGCTCAGTATCTATTCAGTGATTTAATGTCATTTGTCTCTTGGTTTGGTTGGCTAACTCGATCGGATGACTCTTTACCAGTCCCGGACTTGTAATTTTCATACAATCCCATACAATCCCCGTTAAGATCCGGTAAAACAAAACAAAAATGAAGAATTGGACAATGACCGTTGTGAGGGATTTAGCCAAGATTAGTATCACGTTTTAGGCACGAAGTACTTTACAGAACATATCAGGGGAAAAAAAAGGATTGTATATAATTTGTTGTTATTGTAATGATGTGCGAAGGGGTTGTATGTGCGTTATCAGCGAAAGATTCCTGGGTGCTTGAACATCAATCTTGCGATGATATGAAGGACATCATAATAAACAAAAGACTTAGGATTAGTACATAATAAACATGATTTAAAAAGGTGATTGGTTGAAGCGAGAAAAAACAGATTAGGGAAATTTACTGGCACCAACTCTTTACATTCTAACACCAGCATGCATAATCTCCATACTGTTCTATACACATTTCCTAAGGTGCCAACAAGGAGAATTTGCTAAACAATAAAGAGCTTCCTTAGTTAATGATCATTTCCTTTATTCTCGTGATCTTAATGATTGATTCAGGGGGGATAACGTGGGGAGAATTTAGATGCTGGATTCAGTGGGGATACCGTGGGGAGAATGTAGATGCTGGTTACTCCTAAGAAAAAGAGTTAAAAGAGTCGGTATGCCCAGTTCGTGATTGAACAATTAAACCCTGTTTGTCTGGTTGCCTGGTAAGTCACTACGTGTTCAGGATTTGTTGTGAACAATATTTCTTATTCACTGAGGTAGTATGTTTCAGCTTTTATTGGTGAGATGAGTATTTCTTGTCTGCCCAAAAGAAATCACCAGTTAAAAATGTCTCGCCTAAAGCGTTCACCTGGTCGTATATGAAACGTGACGTAAGTCGCCAAACAATTTCTTTCATTCAACAAATTTTACGCCTAGATCATACCGGACTACAAAAGTCATGTTTAGTATTTGTTGTGAACAATATTCCTAATTCACTCTTTACAAGTGCCGAACTTTTTACATAATTTTCATACATTCCCAGTAACGATCCGGCAAAACAGAAAAAAATGTAGGGTTTGTAGTGGACAATATTCCTACTAACTGAACTAGAACGTTTTAGCTCTTATCGGTAAATTGAGTAATTGCTTAAGTACCCTAAAAAAATCAGCTGTGAAAATATCCCGCCTAGAGTTTTCGCCTGGCTGTTTATGAAAGGTGACGTGGGTCTCCAAATAATTTCATTTAATTGGACAAGTTTTACGCCAAGAGAAGTTATTCCGAAAAGTGACTTTCTTGGATTACAAAGCAAATGCTATTCTAGGCGTGTACTGGATAAAAATATTTACTTTGTAAAGCAAATCTGGTATTAAGTATTACATTTAAGAAACAAACAAAAATATACGTCATTTTTACTTCGAACAAGTGCGCCCTGGCAAATGCAAGTGAAGTGGTTCTGATTCGTGAAAACATCTTCACTCCTTCAAAGAAAACAGATGAAGCCAAGTAGCTCATGTATGCAAATTTCCTGTCTGGATTACTTTACTGATTCACTGTAGAGTCCTTTAGGGACAAAAGTATTACCGCAGATAGTAAACGTATTGTCTGTATTTAAACAATTGGCCTAATTTACTTTAAATTAAAGCCATTAAGTCGTACTATTACTTATGCAGCAAAGTAAATGCATGGTTAACACGTTCAGATATGGCGGATTGTCCTGTGTCCTGAATTAAGACATTCAATCATGTTCGTATCTCTAACTAAGAAGTTATGAAAACGTCATCGTGCTACGACGGAGTGGAGTTCAATTGGGTCTGTAATCTTACGAGTGATAAATAACATCGATCGAACAATTTGTTAATTAGGAAGTTACAGACAGAATTGAACGGCACGAATTACTGCTACCAAATAAGCAAAATATGAGAAATGAACGAGCCATGACACGTACTATCCAATTACACTCGTATTGTGACGTTTACTAAGGACGTTCGAGAATTTTTTGTAGTTCTTATTGAGTCACAGAAAGAAGCAACAAATGTTTTTAATTTTAGTGATCGAAAGTGATCATCCGCCAGACACCATTTTGCAAGGGTCCTATTATTACTTTTGCGATATAGGCGGTCATATAGTGATTGCATATTAGCATATTAATAATAATAATAATAATAATATAGATTTTTAGAGCGCCATATCCTAAAAGCTCTATGGCGCTTTACAATTTTGAAAATAAATGAAAAGTTACAAAAAACGATAAAAAGCTTGTCTAAAAAGAAGGGTCTTGAGGCTCCTTTTGAATGTGTCTAGTGTAGTCCCAGGTTGCCTCATCTGAATGGGCAGAGCATTCCAATATTCAGACGTATTGTCCGTAATAAAGACATTTCATTTCCCCCTTGCTGCTTTTGAAGCTGTTAACAATGTCACAAAAGAGAACAAAGTCGTAGAAGCAGTCGGAGAATATTATACTGTATCAGCAAATTTCTGCCATTTTAGGACAGTAATCGTTTTTTTTGTGTGTGTGTATGTGTGTAAACCGGGCGGTTTGGTGTCCATGTACGTCATGTAGCTTCGTTAGTGACAGCGAACACTTTCTGGGTGTAGTTGGTTTTTATGTCATGTATGAGTTCTTCAACGATACGTATTCTTAATTTCTTACACAAGTTCCTAACCCGGGGTGTAATCAAAGGATTTTTCCTTGTGTTTTACAGGTGAACCAAGATGACTGTTTTGAGTTTTGTTGTAATTTTTCTCGCAATTTCCTTGACATCCGCTGACCATGGTAGGTGATCATGAAACATAGAATACATCTTACCCACAAAAAGTCTTTCAGTACTCCATCGTAACTCTAATACCCCATTCGCACAGAAATTTTTTTAGATAAAACCGGTTTAGCTGAATGAAAATAAGAAACAGAGAACTGAAAAACTGAATTTTCCATAGGATTCAAGTAATCGCTAACTTTTACTTCCAATGTGCTACTTCGCTTCGCGGCTAGGTAAATATCCACCATTATTTGCCTACACTTCGATAAGAAATTGTAAGTTAATTATTTCCCGGTACACATTCGGAATGTGTTTCTTTCTCTTATGCAACCCTTGGTTACGTCCGTGTTGTTGATGAAAACCAGGAGAGTCTTTTGAGCCCAAACCGACCATGGTTGCCGCCATTATTAGCACAAAGAAAGACTTCGCGGGGAGCCTGTGAAAACCCAAACACTAAAATTTGCCTTAAGCGCGTGAAAATGCGCAACCTCGTTCCCAGGGCCTTTTTCCTTAGTTTCCCAGCTAAGGGAAAGGCCCTGGGAACGAAGTTGAAAACGCCAGTGACCAAGTTGCCATTGGTATTTGGCGAACGTGTAATTGGTTGATGGGTGGACTTGAGATTTCTAGATAAATCAAACCAATTAAATCCCGCAAAACGCTGCCAAGGAACACACATGGAAATTGTTAGCAGCGGATCTCATATCTGTTCGGCCTATTTGACACTTGGTGAGGCACATGGTCAAATTGTTTCACCCCGTAAAACCGTAAGAGTGACCTTACTGCTGAATCATTTTTTTTTTTCTTTGAACAAAGTTTTATTATTATTATTATTATTATTATTATTATTATTACAAGTTTTATTATTATTATCATTACAATATTACAAAAAATATGCACTACACACAGTTTGTAAAGGCTAGTCGACTGAGGCGGGCAGTGTTTAAGATGTATATTATAAAATAATAAAAGATTTACAGAGCAAGAGATTCTAAATTCTAGACAAATTACAACTACATTAATACATTAAGATCATGAGAATAAAGTATATGATCGCCAACCTAAGAAGCTCTGATTTTTGAACAAATTCTCCTTGTCAGTACCAAAGAAAAGTATAAAGAGGAGTTTGGAGAATGCGGATACTGATGTTAAGGTGTAAAAAGGTAAACCAAGTAAAATCATAACATCAGTTACGTTTTAAAGAAGCCTTATCCATACTATTCCTGCGCAAAAAGAAGCCTTTTTATTTCATTAATTCCCTCGCAAAACGGAATCTTTAAAGAGCTGAATACTTTTTTATGATGGTTTTTACAAGTTTCTCTCTTTTTGTTGTCTCTTCTTGTTTTTAGATGTACACAAATGTAAAATGGATCTTGGTTTGATAGTTGATACGACGAAAAGTATCAGAGACGAAAACATACCAATACTGACAGAAGCGCTTAAACACCTTGTCCAAGAATTTGAAATCGGAAGTGATAGAACCCACGTGTCTTTAGAGACATTCTCCAGTGAGGCTACGCTTCACAATAAATTCAACGACGAGCAATATCACAGTGAAGACGCCTTACTGAAACTAATATCAGATAGCATCAATAACCTCGCCCAACCAACTCGACTGGACAAAGCACTCGTGCTTGCAAAAGAGGAAATGTTTACAGAGGAGAGTGGGATGAGGCCGGATGCTCGGAACGCAGTGGTTCTCTACACCGATGGTAGATCACATCCTGACACCGAGGACTTTTATCTGGATATTGTGGCACTAAAGGTAAAGAAAAAGAAAAGGCAGCCTAAAACAAAATTAGCTAGAGGGCTGTTCGCTTATTAGATACCTGGTCCCTAAACACCCGAGCTAACTTTAACCCCGTTATTAAGTTTAGTTTTGATACTTGCAGAATTCCTTTACACTCACTCAACGTCTCATTCCTCTGATTCTAAAGCTGGAGAAAAACGTGGGTTGTTCTGGCAATGAAGCAATCGAAAGAGCGGTTAATTGCTAACTTCTTTTTTCAGTCTTAATCATCAGGCCTTAGGTTTCTTTACTTTCCCAAATTAATAACTTTATTCACAGCAATAGTTCTCTTCATTTTGCTTTTAAGATGAGAGGTGTACGTATTGTCGTCGTCGGTATCGGCCCAGACGCCAGAAAACCAAAGTATCATCAAGTCCTTGACTATATTGGAGGCTCACATTTGTTTTTCGTGGACGACTATAAAAATCTCGACGAAGCAACCCATGTCATTGGAAATTTGATCTGTCGTGAGTATGCATGACCGTACATGGTCCACGGGGATATTTTTTCCTTCGTGATATTTTCTTAAAAATTTAGCCAAGATAAATTTATGGAAGTTACTGGTGGCCAGTATCTCGATTATTCCAAAGAGACTTCGCATCGCAAAGAACCGTTTTAAAAACATTTTGCAGGATATTCTTTTCCATTTAAGCTCTGGGCTGTATTTTTGATCGATATAACGTCCAATCTTTTTAACCATTATCTGTTTGTTCGTTTGTTTGTTTGTTTTGTTTGCTTGTTTGTACTTTTTACGATTCGATAATTTTCTAACATTTTTGAGAAATATCATTAATGCATTACTACTGAAAGATAATGGATACTTCAAATATGTTACAAGTGTATGCCATACTTAAATAAGAAGAACATTTGGTTACTTCACATGCGACGGAATAGAAACGAAGAACCTTGAGAGCCGTGAGCCAAGTTGCAGTCATTTGAAAACCTGCAAATTAAAATCAATAACTGGCGAATCGCCACACGATTCCCGTTAGAATTCCAGGAAAAGACTGGGGCAATCATGTAGGCTACAGCTAGCTCCTCATAATTCTGATAATTTCTCGCAGCACCGGATCCTTGTGAGAACTCTAAAGGGATGGACGTGGCATTTGTGATAGACAAGACTAAGAGTATAGGGGTGCCGAACTTCTTGCTGCTCAAAGGCTTCCTCCTTGAACTCGTTCATGGGTTAGACATCGGTCCAGAGAAAACACACACTGGCGTGATTACATTTAACAGGAAACCGAAGGTCCTCAGCACCTTTGCAAACGAAAAGCTGTACAGCAACAAAGCCGTACACGACTTCATCACTGGGATATCCGTCGTCCTTGGTGACCATACTTTCATAGACAAAGCTCTGAACACTGCCGCACAAAAGCTTTTTACGGAGGAGGGAGGGGACAGACCGAATTTTCCAAATGCTCTGATCCTCCTGACGGACGGAAGGTCAAATTCCAATTCAAAACCCTTCTCTTCAATCATCCCTCTTCTACAGGTTAGAATTCTACTTTATTACACGACTCGGGCAGTCAGAGGGCCAATAACTAAAATCAACCAATAAAAATGCTCTATTACCGATCAATATTCTCTCAGTATTGGACCGGGCACTGTCCCGAATGGTCCCGAATGATACCGCACTTGTGTCCCTTTGAACTTCAGTCGTATAATAAATCTCTTATTAACCAAGCTTGCTCGGGACCGTACTGGAAGAATATCGGCCCTCGGTCTTTTTTGTACGGACCTCGCTGCGCTCGGTCCGTACTGTAAAGACCTCGGGCCGATATTCTCCCAGTACGGCCCTCGCGCTTGGTTAATAAGATATATATATTACAATTTGTCCCTTTCTGATGATCTGTAGCGCCCTTTTCAATTCTTTCACGGCATGCGGATATCATGTGCATGATTCAGAAGAATCAAATATGACCATTTGAACACAAAGTCAAGTGGGCCAAAATAGTAGTATCCACCTGTTGACGAATTCATATTTTTTGTTTAAGTCATCGAGATGAGCGAAACCACGAACCGACATTACTTGAGAGAAATCGAAATGACAAGAATATCTGGTTTAATTTAAGCAAGACAGAGTGAACCAAAGAGTCTTTAAAATATTTGTGAAAATCACTTGTGTCCTATCTTCTAGACTAACCGCCGCACCCAAAATAAAGAATGTACCGTTTATTCCAAGATTATGAGAAATGAGATGACTTAGTTCTTATTAACCGAGCGGGAGGTCTGTATGGAAGAATCTTGACCGAGGTCGCCAGTACAGACCAAACGCAGTGAGGTCTGTACCAGCGACCGAGGTCAAGATTCTCCCATACAGACCGACCTCGGTTAATAAGATGTTTATTATATGCCTGTGTCTTATATGCCAATTTTTTATATTCTTTGTACCTTTTTTTTTCTGGACAGGTCTAGATGCCGGTCTAGATGGGAAAATCTAGACCGCTTTCAATATTGATTTCAGCCAATCGAATTCGTGAATTCGGTAGTTCCCAGTCCTTGTGAGACACAGCCATATAATAAAGGTAGATAATAACTCGGTAATCTAAACTATCCCTGGGGATTCACATTCTTCGGTGAGACCCAGGGTACCCTAACAGCCCATATTTTTTCTTCCCTTTGGAGGAAAAAAATGTCCACATTGCCGCCATTGGAATTGGTGAATATGAAGATTTCGAAGGACAACTGGAAGAAATCGCAGGAAAAAACGTTTACAATGCAAGCAACTTCGACAAACTGTCAGATCTGTTCGAAGACATTCTGGCTGAAATATGCAGTGAGTAAACCGTGTGTAGCTGTTTAGGGTCCTCAACTCAGTTCAAGTGAGTTCAAAGATCCAATTTGTTGCGCCGGCTAACAAACGCGCTTAAAACAAGGTCATGCTAAGAATGGAGTCACTTTTAGGTGACACTACCCTAAGTGCTCACCCAACATCCAAATATATGTAAGAACCCAAAAAGAAACACTGACGGTTTCGAAAGGAGAGGGTCAGCACAGAATTGAAAATTTTAGACTAGTCTTAACATCGCAAAGACCACGCGGGGAGAAAATTCCCGGTATTCATTAAGATGTACATTTAAAGTATGTCTTTGTTTTTCAAATATCCTTGCTATGCAAAGAAATTGGCTGTGAAATAGCGCTCCGTAGTACCCTGTTAAGTAGCAACATAATTTTCATAATGACTGATTCGCTCCAATTGGCTGTTACCTGTGGATCATTCTATCTAGATGAGAATTTAAAGCAGTTAACCCATTGTGTGGACCTTATTGAATGAGTCTGTGTTGCTTTTTTGACGTAAATTACGAGGAACTACATGTAGCTGCGTAAAACCAGTTGTTACCATTTCCAGCCATTTCAGACACCTACGGTCTAGGATTCTTTACATTTCCTGCCTTCACACGGAGGCCTCTACTACAATTAAGCTATTTCAATCAAGGCTAGCGTAATCATACTTAGGAGTGCGACGGATGCCATTGCGCATGCTCGCGTGGCTGGCAGGGTTTAGAAACCAAACCTATGTCCCCTCACTCTCTTCATCAATTTCTAACATCATTATCAATAAACTCTTTTCAGCCGTAGAGGATGACATCGGAGAGTTCAAGCCTGTCCACCCCAGGAGGAGGGTCTTCGGAAAACAGCACGAATAAGGTAACTACAAGTAAGAACTGAAGTCTGTAGCTCTTGTTCTTATCATTACGTTGCATTGCATTACGCACTGTCACTGCGCACGCGTGATTAGCGCACATACACAAAATGGCGGCGTTTGGACCCCACCAGTAACATTGACTCGTAATTAAGAATAGTTAGCGAGAACCTTTGCCTCTTTCTAGATTTGAACAATAACCTCATGAACATATTTTAGACTACTTCCCATGACAGAATTGTACACAATCAACGAAATTATGTATTTCTGAGGGCTTGCAATTCTTATTAGGTAGACATGAGGAGTTATTGTAGATGTGCAAGCCACTGCAGTCTCCAGCTGGAGAAGTATAGTGACCCGCCATTTTATACAAAAATTCAACCCAGTTCTCCTGATGAAATAAAACACCTGCTGGTTTAAAAATAAAAATAATTTCAGTGCAGGTTGCCTCTCAAAGGTGGGATCTTAAGGTTAGACGTCTAAGGGTGACCGATAATGCCTCCCACCTCCAGGAGTGCTAACGTAGTCTACATAAGTTTTTCCTTAGCAAAATTTTTAAGTTAGTGCTTTAAAAAATGCCACAGTTCAATAAAAATCTCAGACTGCTGTTGTTTATGTCCAATATCCACAGGTGTTAGATTGCGGCAATCGAGAGTCAAGGGAACCGGGAAACATCATGTGAAAATTTGAGCAGCTTTGAAATTTCAACTACCATAACGTGAAAGAGGTTTTCTTACTACATACAGTGTGATTTGAGATTTTTCATTTTGTAATTGGTGTTTGAGCATGCAGTCGTTAATAAAACTACTTCAAGATCTTGGGTGGCAAAGAAAATTAAACCCCATTTGTAGCGACCGGCGTCGCCCATTGGGAACGAAGTTGAGAAAACACCTTCCGATGGCTTGTGACGTGTTTTGACCGAGAGAATGTGAGAAAATGACATCGAACTCAGATCTTAGATCTTCTCATTTATGTTAAAGATAAGCCCAATGGTGCGATGCGTGAAGTGAAAGAGCTCTTTTTTTTCGTAGCAATTTCGGTCGAATAACTTCCTTTAGGTTCGATTATCAGCCTCTGTACAGGAAAGCGAGGTCGGGAAGATCGAAGACCTGACTCGAGCAAACAACGGAAATCGAGCCTCGAGCAGCAACGTTCAAATGAGGGATCTCCTTATTTTGTTTTCAAACTTTCAAAGGAGTAGTAGTTGATAGACATCATTTCAGGAATCATCTCGATGTAATTTTGTCATATGGCGTGATTCGAGACATTATTTGTTCGAGACATGATTTGTTCGAGACATGATTTGTTCGAGACATTATTTGTTCAATCCTTTAATTCATCTGAGAAACGTTTGTTTTTATTTTCATAATTTATAAAACAATTTACCAATCACAGGGAACAATAACTGAATACGGGCGAACAATTAGCATTACCTGGTTTTAAACCCCTGGCCCGGAAAACCACATGAAATAATTTGACGACCAGATACAACTTTACAAATTGTAGGGAAACGTTTCACACTCATTTTTTTTTTTTTTTTTTTTTTTTTTTAATGAGATTAGGAGGAAGAAACATCCCCAAGGGTTGCCAGAGAGAATAAATTATAATAACAACAATAATAATGATTTTGAAAAATATTAATGATTCGTTAAACTCCCGGAAGGACCGTTTATAGTTTTTGACTGTTAAATCAGTTCCAAACTCTACTAAACATTTGTTTTGTATTCACGGTCGCCTCATATCCATGCAAGATCAGGATTATTGCTCGGCAAAACGCAAACGCGAACTGCCGCTGTCTTATTATACACCTGACCGCAGGAAAACGGAAAAATAAGAGGGGACTGCTGATTTGAAAGCGACTCGGACGCGTTCACACCTGCGCCCTCGATATTCTTCCCTTGCGGCGATGTCGCTTCCTTTTCGACATACTTCATTAACTTTATTCCCGGCATTGCTAAGTTCCCCCCCGTCTGCGGTATCACACTAAGAACAACGTCACTCGTTGCCATGACACCCGTCGGTAAGGACAGAACACCGTTTTTGCGTCCGTTTACGGCCCACGTGTTTGTATCGGAGTCGACATCGTACATGAGTTGTGAAGTATCTGGAGTACCTTCGTCTAATAACCTTGTAAAAGTGACGTGCCACTTGCAAGTCGAACCTGCATAAAGTTTCCCGGAATCCTCCGCAGGCTCTACTCTCGAACTTATGGTGTATAATGTCTGGAAGGAAAAGGGGATACTTAGGGCTGGGACATCAGAAAAGTTATTGCGGTTCATGAATTCCTCAAGTTGCATTATTCTTTGTCGGTTCAAAAACTTTGTACATAATTTGTTCTTTTTGACACAATTTCCTTTAAATTAATTTTTCAAAATACACCTAAGTCATTTTATTTCACAAAAATCAATTGTCAGTTTGAATTACATTTGGTTGGTGTAGTTTTAACTTTCGCATACACTCAGTCTTGACAGAGTCACAAAAACCCCAGTATTTACCTGAGTATTAACCACGCTGAAGTCGTAGAGATAAGTCCTCTTCTCCGTTGAGAAAAGAATGCTGTCCTACAGAAAATAAGCAGAAACGATAAAGATAAATTCGGAGACAAAGCGCCGAAAATAAAGAGTAAGGAATGAACAAAGAATGCATTCCCAAGGTTGAGAAGGCATGGAAGCGGTCACGACAAATTTTGAGACAGAGCCAAAAATGAGAGTGAGTATAGCTTAAGGCAGGGGTTTTAATAACATTAGTTATAAGCGCTGAAGGTTTAATAGGCAGCTGTGACCACTAAAATCACTTTGTATTTTCATTATAATAAGTCTTGCCAACCTAGTGACCCTCAATACCCGCACATATCCTTCATTCTATAGCATGAAGCGCGTGGAAGTATTCTACCCCTGCCGAACGGGATGCTAGTTGTAGGGAATCCTCTTCTTTGTATCAATTCTTCATGACTCCCACGAGACTCAAGCCCTCTCTATCCAATCGCTCCTCGCTCTCGCCTCAGACTCCATCGCGCTTCCAACCAGCAGGTCACCCCATGACCCAAACAAAAAAAATATTACACGATTAGGTCAGTGAACGAAAACGTTTGTGGCAATATCTCCATTGATTTAACGCTATCCCTGACTAATTTACAATCCTACCGTAGTCTCCTTTGGTGAAAACGACGTTTTAAACTCGCACTCGAGCTCCGACACTGAACCTGTCGAAATAAACAAAACATAGCGTGCATTTCCGTAATTTTTCTTCAGAAGACTGAAATAATAAACGCTAATATGATATGTTTACCAAGCCCAACAAATTTTGCATCCGTTCATCGCGACTATAAAAGGGAAATCGAACTTCCTTGTCTAACAAGAATTCGTGAGATAACAAAAGCATAAATGTAATACAAAATGTTCCCCTTCAAACCGACTAAAAGCATAGAAAAACAGGCGATTATAACATTGAAGAGAATTGTAGAAACTTACGGCAAAAAATCGTTGTATTGACCTTACGGAAAGGTTAACATTAAGGTTAACATTTCCTCCCGTGGAATCACTAAGTTTAGCCGTCATAACTAACACTGTACACAACACACTTGCTTACACATCTTATAGGACTATTATTCTAGCCGTAAAGGGGCCACAATCAGAAATTCTGTTTGGTTTTTCCTGTGCAGGAAAAAGCACAATAGGCGCTATGTGGCCGTTTTAATTGGCGTAAAGCAATTTGTTCCCTCTGAAACGCAATTACGGCCAGAATATAAGCTCCCTATAGCTTCTTGTTTAAAATTGAAAAAAAAAAAAAGTTACCTTTCTTACTATCGACTTTCCAGAGGAAGGATACCTCTTGATTATTGACGATTATCTAAAAAGTATCAAATCAAAGATACAGATCAAGAAACAGGAAAGGAAAATTCTGAGAATAATTAGAAATAATGAAACACTCACATATTCCACAGAGCTGTGCATAGGTGTGACCTTCACTGAAGAGCAGTTGGTGATGACCAGCTGAGGAGCCGAGATGACAAGATCAATGGGATTGATTCCACTTACTACCACTTGAACAAATCGGCTGAAAAATAATCAAAAGTTCCAGTAGTCCTTTTTTCGATTTAATTCCATGTGTGTATACAATGAAGTCTTCTACAGGAATGTGCCTGCGTTCAAGCGCTTTTCCACAGAAAGTGGTAAATCCAAAACCAAAGTAATCGCAATGGCCAATCAGAAGAGAGGAAAAGACTTAAAAGAGCCAATGAGAACTCCAAGTAAAAATAAGCAAACAACCCAAAGCGCGGGAAAAAGCGGGCGACCTAGTGGTGATTCGTTTAGACTTTGCATCTGATTGGTTGAGAGCATGGCGCCATAGTTTTCCAGACCAATCACATACACACATACACACATACATACATACATACATACATTCATACATTCATACATTCATACATTCATACATTCATACATTCATACATTCATACATACATACATACATACATACATACATACATACATACATACATACATACATGCATACATACATACATAGGTTAATTGACCACTCCCCATAGGGGCTTTTCAGGGCCAATTCCCACCCATCCCACCCAGGGGAGGACATCCACCACACAGTAATCTCGTGCGTGGGACTTTAACGTCTACATATGATGCACGATCCTCGCAGTAGATAGCGCTATTTAAGCAATAGCGAAAATCAGACCTGAAAAAAAATCAGGCCTGTACGGGATTCGAACCACTGACCTCTGCGATACTAGTGCAGCGCTCTACCAATTGAGCTAACAAGCCAACTGCGGTATCTAATACCGCAGTACAAAATATATGAACTTCATATATTTCATTGTATCTCACTTTAACGTCTCCTACCCCTAACCCTGCAGGAGACGGGGCCCACAGTTTATTCGTCCTTATCCGAGAAGACTAGAATATCTATCCATTTCTTGATTTTAGAAAGGTAGCAAATTCTCCTCACTTATTTTAAGACCATGAGTATTGGTCCGGCCGGGGCTCGAACCCTCGACCTCCCGCACAACACAGTCCGGCGCTCTAACAAATTGAGCTAACCGGGAGGTCACAAAGCCAAGTAAAGCAAAAGGCTATCTCGGAGTACTTTCGACACTCAATTGACAATAGAAATTGCTCAAAAACACCGAGTTTTCCGCTCGGGCTCAGCTTAAAAGGCTTTAGATCACATGTGTCGTTGCTACTCACCTCTTTTCAGACGAGAGAAGCGCGTGACGAACGGAAAACGGACGGTGAAACGAGCATGACAGCTCCGCGGTGACCACTGGAGACAGCCACTTACAACTGAACACAAGCTGGAAAGAAAACATAAACATATTCTAATTTTCTTTTTGAACTTTGCTCATCAAACTAAGAATTCATGCTAGTCTCACTCAAGTGCAGTCCAAACCTTATGTTCTGTGATTTCCTCTTGTATACTCTGCTTCTCCAAACTTGCACGAAGCTTCAGGTTAAAATCGATTTTAGCGTAAGGTCCTAACGCTGGAAGGGTAACCATGGCAAAAGAGATGCCAGTGACATCATCGCCCTCGGGGATCATGTTGACTTCTATACTGTAGGGGGCTGTTTTGCTCTCTTCTTTACCCATGAAGCAATTTACAATTGCTTGTCCGGACTGTACAGGTTCGAAGGTAAGACCATGGTTTTTAGAGGAGATTTCCAGCACTGATCCGTCAGCAATGGACCCAGACTCGACTGATACACTGAGAGTAACTTGCTGTAGCAGGCCAGATAAGAGATGAAGGTCTAAGGAATAAATGTTGGTAAAAGGTAACTGGTTAAAAAAAAGGTTCCTCCGCTATTTTGCGTAACCTTTTGAGAAGAGCCAATCCACAGAGATACACAGATATAGTCGCTCCCGCTTATCTTCACTTTTCTGTTAATTTCTACTGATATGTTACATAATTATATTTCTAAATACTGTGTATTTTAGTATATTTTAGTATAGTTAGTATTTTAGACCTTGTACAGATATATGTATGAATATATATGGATAATCTCCATTTTATGTTTTCTCGAAGATATTAGCTCCAACAAGCTACTCTAAAATTCGAGATGAAATAAAGTTTATGATGATGATGATGATGATGATGATGATGATGATGATGAGGATACACCATATGTATCTACATACACACAACACACAAGACATGGACACCGCGAGAAACAAAATTAGATTAACCACTCAAAGAAAAAGGAGTATATCACAAGACTCCAAGACTTAAATACCGAATAATTGCCCTACAGAAAAAAGTCCAGGAAAAAAAACCAGCGAAATGATTTATAATACCATTTACGAGGGAGTAATATGAGCAATTCTACATTGTTAAAGAAAAAGATGTTCACTCGTCTCTTCCAATCAGCTGAGCATGTAGTTGTTCTCGGAGGACGCTAAGCAACCTGGATATTCCAGAAAGGCAAGCTTACATAACCAGCCAATTGTCCAAACGATATAATTACAAGGCTCAACCTGATTGGTCAATTGACGAAAACCCCCTAATAAAATAACGAGATTAACAAACCTTTTTCGTGAGTCCAATTTATTTGTGGAGGATCGCACACGATAGCAAATCCTCTTGACTGTCGTGATAGAGACAACTGAGGCCAAACAAAGTCCAGACGACCAATCTCCACACACAGCTGCCTAAGGCAATAGTTGCCTGGTTCGGACAGCTGCAGAGAAGATTGGAAAGTGGTCAGAATAATAAATTGAGCTCACGCCTTACCATCTTCCTTACTGTATCTTTAACTTGCTGAATGCAAGTCACTCTAGACATATGGACATATTCTTCCCCCCCCCCTTCCAGTGTCATTCCATGGTATCTAGCCGCCCCTCCTAAGGTGGGAGGTGGAGGGGATACTGAGTTCTCTGTCTATCAGCCGATAAATAATCTGATCGGCAGATTTCCACTTCCAGACGGGTGTTGGGTATTGCTACCCTTGAGAGTGGGAAGCAAGTCCATCACTGCCATCACTGGCAACCTTCCCCTTCGTTCCCCTTCCCCCCCCCCCCCAGATACTCGTGGTGCTCGACCATTCACATAAGTTACGTCAGATTAGAACTATCACCACGTGCTGCGGGGGTCATTTACGTTTCTCTAGAGAGTGCAAGAGCTACATCCTGAACATCAGCCCCGGTTGTTCGAAGAACGGAATACGCTATCCTATGGATAAATCTCTCTCCGGTGGGTAGCACAGTACGTTTTAAGACCTCTTTTCCGCTGGATAGTGATTCATCCTTTGGATAGAGTCACCCGCACTTTGAACAACCGCATCCGGATTCAAATTATGTCTAGGAATGCCAACCTGTGCGGTGAGGTTGTACTCATTGACTCCGTATCTCAAGGGAACATTGAAGCATTGTAGACAGCAGTCTGAGTCATCTCCATCTGTTAACACATTCAACTCTTCTACACTCTTCACCTCTGGTAATAAGGGCGGCTTAGAGGGCAGCGGGCGAGATTGTTCTACTCTAACACCTTCAGAGGACGCTTCTCCGTCTGAAATGGGAAGAGCATATCAAAAGAAACGACAAAAATTAACTTTTTACACCCTAACATTATTTAATCACTTTCACCAGAGTATGGTGAGGGTCGCACAACAGAGCGAGGCTCCAAATTAAGTGCGCCCAATATCCCACCCATCCCACATCAGGGGAGGACATCCATCACACAGTAATCATTAGTATGTATATTCGTTATACTGTTCTCTTTACAATTGTACTGAAAAAGAGAGTCTGCTCATGAATCATGAGCTTCTTTGGTTGGCGTCTTGATGATCATTTCGTCCGCTATTCTTACGACACATTATCAGTGTGGAATCAAGCATGTAGTTGATTCCACAATGATACCGTGGGAAGAAATTAGATGCGTCACTCTGGGGGGGGGGGGGGGGGGCTGGAGGTTAAGGATGTTGAAGATTTTACTAAATTGCCAGGCGCCAATATGAAAGTTGGATTTTACATAGCCTACAAACTTTGACGTATCTAGCCTGGGAAACAAATGGCATTAGCTTCAAAATTATCTCCACCTCTCTTCTGGTAGTTATACGTAGATTTAGTTTAATTCTCCTTTCCGTAAAATCTTAATATCATTCTAATATACTGCGCCACACGGAGTCATTGTGTGATGCGGGTAAATGCTACAATTCTGCGACACGATATCGAATGCAATGATATTCATTTAACGAAATAAATGAATATGAAGGTGTAATTTAATATTAAAAAAATTAAAACAAGTATCTAACTAGATGATGTAACCAAATGACTAAGTGAAATAAAACGAATTTTATATCTCTGGCGTATCCATGTCAATGAAATTCTTAGAAAAGAAGAAACTCGGACGCTAATATAACATGTATAGATCATGAAAACGAAAAACTACTTAATCGTAACGAAACATATGACAACTGTTAGCGAATGAAGCGAAATAATATCAATGAGAGAATAACAAGTATCTACCGTTACACGATACTTGCATAACCTCACGCAAAAACGCGAATAGAATACAATAAAAATCCTTTAGCAGTTATTTCAAAGTTTGATGACTTGTGAAAACACGAGTTGCTATACGCTGTATCATAACAAAAACCAAAGTAACGCTAAGTCGTACCGGTTGCTTGGTCCTCTGTAACAGGTTTATCTGACAAGTCTTCCTCAGAAAGCGCAGCTGAAGACAGCCCATTCTCCACAACTACTGGCGGAGACATAGCTCGGTTTCTCTTACTAGAACGAATGCTCCCCACCCGCTTCAGATCATTTGTCTGAATGCTGAAGCTGATCCGTCCACAAGTAACCTCCTTGGAGAGAAAACAGGAAATTGTGACAATTTAGGACAAAAAAGCAGCTGTGTCAAAAAATGTTCCTCTTGACTAATTTTGCCTCAAATTTTAAGTTAATTATCTGCAAACCGTTTAAATCCTCGCCACCACCGGCCATCCTAACGATTGTTTCCAGCTATTACGATATTTTGTGGTAATTCGCTAACACTAATATGGCCTCAATATGTCAATGCGTTGCTCATTTGACACTATACACCATAACATTGGTTTGCATATTCTCCATACTGTTCTCTCTATACCTCCTTTGATCTTGACAGGGAGAATTTGTATAAAAATCAAGAGCTTCTTTACTTGGTGATCATTTCCTGAATACTCATGACCTTGTGTGTGATTCAGGGGTGATACTGTAAAATTAGATTAGATGCCAGTCACTATTTGAGGTTTAATAAGAGGTTAAAAAAAAAAAAAAAAAAACCAGTCCAAGCATATTACAATGAAGAGCAATTACAGAACACGCTTTGTCACCAAAAATATTGAAGTAAAAATTACCTCCTCCAGGGCGCTGAACAGCTTGAGTTTGACATGAATGCATTCCCCTACACTACCGATACCCTTCATCAAGTCAATTTCCACATCTTCCACTCGCAGCAATGGTTCAGCTCGTACAACAATGGCTTGTGCTAGAACATCACATGAAGAATACGAAAGTGAAGGTAAATGAGTACGGTGCGAGGCAAGATTCACCAGATATCTTTGGTCTTGGTACTACATATATCTAAATATATATATATATAGTAGTGTGGCACACGAGGACGGACAACTTCGAGCGAAGGAAGATGTCTTCCTTCGCTCGAAGTTGTCCGTCCTCGTGTGCCACACTACTTCTCCTACCATTTATCGAGGTTTGGACTGTGAATCCTTTTGGATCCATCTGGCGCGGCGTCACTGTTGGCTCGAGGCCTTTTAACTTATATATATATATATATATATATATATATAAATCTCTTAGAACATAGCTTAGAACATAGCCTCGTACCACTCCCTTCCTACCCCTTCAGGGACTTCCTCCATGCGAAGATTGCAGCCATCCTGTCAGATCTTACGAGACGTGGCATACAAAACCAAAATCACCCGGAACTCGAACAAAACGCAGTGTTTGGCGTGTCAGAAAGTTATATATATATATATATATATATATATATATATATATATATATATATATATATATGTATATATATATATGTATATATAAAGTGTGACTTGATTTTCGTAGAACAGTGCTCAATACATAGAAGTAGAGCGAAGTATATATTGTGGGAGGAAAAAGACAAGTAAACTACAAGTTCATCCCTACAAGCCTGTTTCGTGGTCGCCCACTCATCAGGGGATTTAATGAGAATTAAATCCCCTGATGAGTGGGCGACCACGAAACAGGCTTGTAGGGATGAACTTGTAGTTTACTTGTCTTTTTCCTCCCACAATATATATGTATATATATATATATATTTTAAATGTTTTGCATAACCTTTTGAGTCTGACAACGACCCCGCTTAACTTTCTGACACGCCAAACACTGCGTTTTGTTCGAGTTCCGGGTGATTTTGGTTTTGTATGCCACGTCTCGTAAGATCTGACAGGATGGCTGCAATCTTCGCATGGAGGAAGTCCCTGAAGGGGTAGGAAGGGAGTGGTACGAGGCTATGTTCTAAGCTATGTTCTAAGAGATTTAAATACAGAGAATTCCAAATTTAAATTTTTGCTTAAAATCGTAAAGGGGGCTGAAGAGAGCTGAGAATTCGACACAACATTACAAATCAGAGAAACAGTCGAGGGTTTGCATAATTTTCGCGAATTACTCCATCCACCCGATTATTCCAGAGCTGTGAATACCTGAATCCATTGTTTCTCGCATGACCTGCAACAACTCCTGAGTGTAGTGGGACCTCCTCTTAGATGATAAACTCTGTTCACAGGCCAAAATCGAACAGGAGGCAGCATATCTCGGGGGGTTAAGGAAAGCTTTCAAACCTGCTGGAAAATTACTTCAAATAATAATAATTTCAGACTGATCTTGCGCCATTTGGGAATCATAATCCTCGCTTTGGAAATCGAAACATTCCAGTTCTGATTAGAGTACTAAAGGATACTTGTCGAGGTGTTTAAGCTGTTTTTGACAGTGAGCCAGTTTGACCAAACACTGTGTTGCAAGCAGAATCCACCTCTCGTGTTTGTACATCTTATACGCGTCAGCAAGCAGAGGCTCTGCCCGGTGAGACTCTCCACAGGAACTAAAAAAAATCAACACAAACATGGGCATAACCAACAGTTAGTCCTTTAAAAAGATGTTAACTCTACACTCTAGATTACTGGCCTATTCTATCACAGCTTTTCACGGTTTCTGTAACATGAAGCGACTTCTCCTTGGAGGAGAGGAATGCTCGTCCATTGCAGGTTTCCCCCAAATCCCCCTCATTCATTTTGTCAGGTTTCCCTCACAGTTCGCCGGTGCCCATTTATACTTACGGGTAGGGGAAGGCACCATGAGGGTCACGTGTTTTTCCCAATAACACAACAAAATGACCAAGCCAGGTCTAGAACACAGATCTCTCGACGCAGAGGTCCAGAGCACTGATGTCAGCAATTCAAGCCAACCTCGTTCCCAAGGCCTTTTCCCTTAGTTGGGGGTGGGGCGGGAAAAGGGAAAAGGCTCTGGGAACGAGGTAGGCAATTCAAGCTTAAGCGAATGGTATTTTTTACAGGTAATAAACCTTGTCTCTAGCCACTGAGAGATAAAAATCAGTAAATTCCCCATAGATTCATGAAGTTTTACAAATTTGAGAAAAACAAACACCCTAAAACAGAACGCAAATTACGCAAGGTCATCTGAATAGATATGACGTTCAGGAGTATACCAGGGTAAAAAAAAAAAAATGTTCATTTTTCGCCGGTTTAAACAAACAGACTTATCACATTGAAATAA
Organism: Stylophora pistillata; assembly: GCF_964205215.1. Lineage (NCBI taxonomy): Eukaryota > Metazoa > Cnidaria > Anthozoa > Scleractinia > Pocilloporidae > Stylophora > Stylophora pistillata. The sequence continues at coordinate 25,644,382 of NC_142526.1, read as the reverse complement.
CTAGAATACTGAACTTACGAGTAAAACTGAGCCAGGTCCACACCAAGAACCTTAGCAGCCCGTGCTCTTCCGATGTTCTTGAAGATTTCAATTGCTTGCTCTGTCAAATCCTGTTGAGGGTTGAGCAGGGTGCGGTTGTCAATCAAGTGCCAGAGGTTGTTTGATTTGCATTGCTTTTACTGTACCTCACTCAATGATTGGTCTAAAAGTATCGCACCATTTTCAAGCCAATCAGATGCAAAAACTCAAAACCGTCGCGCGCTTGAAGGCATTTTCATGTAAAAAATTTTCAATTCTCACCGGCTGCGAGTTGAAATTATGTACTGAATGGAAAACTACGTGGAAAACACTATCTCGTGGTAGAGTGTTCTCTTAAACGAACACTTTCTCTGTTCCCAAGGGTACCAAATAAACAAAGTTAGGTATATGTGCACGATCCTTCGCAGTAAAGCACTATTTGAGCAATAGTGAAAATCAGACCTGGAAAAAATTTCAGGCCTGTACGGGATTCGAACCACTGACCTCTGTGATACTAGTGCAGCACAAAGTTAGACTGGATTGTTTGAACCAGACCGTAATTTACCTTGATGAACTTCATGCATACACTGAAGTTGCCATGGTAAATGGTAAATCTGAATTGGTACTAAAATCTAACTAACAACTTAGTTATTTTCTCTTACCAGGTATAGTGCTTGAAAGGCACTTTTTGACGACAGAGCCTTCTGGAGTCTTGTTGATGGACTGGCGGGCTGATTATCCCCTTCAAAACAACAAGGGAAAGGTGTTTTACACTTATGCAATGACTGCCCATTA
>NC_142526.1:24936069-24941069 GCF_964205215.1 Stylophora pistillata | reverse complement strand
ACCTTCATGTTGGCTTAAAAATCTCCAATTGAATTACTCTTGATCTGCTTTTTTATTTACCTCTCACCAAATAAAGGGCGACCCAAGGTTACCTCGATAAACGTCTTTCAGATAATTGTACTCAATAGCGAAATCTGCCAGGAATGTTATGAAAAATTCAGCCCAACAAATAAGGTATTATGTCGTGTAAATGAAAAGGGATGAATCAATTTAAACCCGACCCTCTGGTACCTTAAAAACTGGAGTACCTCCAAAGTTCGGCCAAGTCCGCGAGAAATGTCCGGCCAAAGATTGTTTCCCATTCACTTCTCTATCAGATGAATCAGAATTTCCGAGTCACACGAGAAGGGTCGAGAAGCCCCCCCCCCCCCCCCCTGGCCGAGCGGATATTTACCGCAAGAAGAGATACAGTTCGTTACAGATATAGGCCACCATATAAGTAGACTTACACTCCACGCAACACCTCTTAGACAAGAAATACCGGAGCGAACTTTAAAGTTAGGGACTTGTCTGAGCGATTTGTGAAAGCAACTAGAAATTTACCCTGAAGACATTGAAGAGAAAGGAACCTTCTGAAAGGAAACACAACATCCAAAACAAATATCAAAATCATTTTGAAACTTGGGCGTCAAGTCTGCATTGAAACTAAAAGGAAGTAGCAAGATTCATCTTTCTTCTTCTGACGACAAAAATTAAGATGGAACAATATATTTGGCGAATCGAGTCCAACAACCATGAGCATTGTATCCATTAACACGTACTTCGAATTCACACTTGAAACTTCGCGAGACGTTCAGTTTCCTTGGTAAAACTTTAATGCCCTTTGTGTTTAAGAGATTGCGAATAGGAAGAATAAGCGCTTAATCATTTATCAGCTGGTACTGAAGCATTTAATGGATGTTTGAGGGTTTTTTTTTTTTTTACCCTACCCTTAACTGCAAAGAGTTGAAATTTTAGAAACTGAAAAAACAAAACAAAACAAAACAAAACAAAGCAGGTGATAAGTTCTAAATCTGTTCGTGGCTTTATAAATTTCAAGTACTCTTCAACAAGGAGCAGTGGTCTGGGAACCCTTTCACTCGCAAGATCTCAGTAGTAACTCTCCTTACTGTCTGTCATACTGTTCTTATAATGTAAGTTTGGAGAATTTGGTATTTGATGGACTAATCATCACCTAATTAACATTTTTCTTTATTCCTATCACTTGGCTGCTGGATATTGTATTGCTAACGTAAGGAGAAATTCTGTGTTGATCACTCACAAGAGTTTAACGGTTAAAGAATCAAAAGGATTACAGACGAAGGAAGCGCATCATAGACCACTTTCATAAATGGCTGCCGGATTAATATTCTTTTGTTTAAATTTAAATTTGCCCAAGTGGCCTCGCTTGAGATAATATATTCTTTTGAATTTTGTACTGGAGAACGAGGCCACCCAGGCAAATTTATATGTAAACAAAAGAATTTTAATCCGGCAGCCATTTATGAAAGTGGTCTATATATGATCTGAAAAGTTAGAAAAGAATTGGCAACATTTTACATAACAATCACTTATTAAACTGACAGAGTTTAAGGTAGAACAAGGAGACCACGCGCAGGCTTCATGCCATTGTACATCTTTCCGGGAAACTTCTGCAACATTTGATCACTGAATCCAATGAAAAGCCGCCGATTGAAAACTTTCACACGGCGGGAAACGTTTGGAAATGTGTTGGTTTTATTCACTAAAGTTAATGAATTTCCTTATGAATTTTTGATGAAATAACTCCAGGGTCTACAAAACAGATCTTCAATCCTTAAAAAATAAGAATCTTTGAGGCTGATTAAAATTTTACCAGGTTTCAGTTTAAATTTTTTTTATTCTGGGCCGTGTCGCAGATGTATGCAAAGTTTCTGTCGATACGCAAACGGTGAGAGACGCTGTTGCGGTTCGATATATTCACTCTGGCAGGTGTTTTCTAAAATGTATGTTTACAGAGATCATTTTACACTGCTTACCATTTAAGCGCAGTAATACCGTACAACGTTTTACAATTCAAACTGTCTTTGATGTAAAAATTCCATAACTAATACCAGTGCGACAAACATACCACCTTCACGCCGTCATATCTTCTCTTTCCCCTTAGACATTAGCTATCATTTCCTCCGATCCAGGTCCCCTTATTTGCTACGACTGTCGGCGTTTTGTGCATCCCCACCTAGGATATCCATAGCACTAGGGATTTGGGGACAAGGCATTAAAAAGGAAAAAACAGGGATAACCATACTATTGTGACATTGCAATTTGTTTAATTTGATCTCCAAATAGTTTGGAATAAAACTCCAAGGTCTCCTCAAACGTTAAGAAATACAAGGAACAACTGTTTATTTTTTTCTCCTCAGAGGTAAAGGTGGGCGTGGTGGGGGGGGGGGTAAGAACAATGCAATCATCTCTTAATAATTCATCTGCATCACTTTGCAAAAATGGGTGGGAGATGAAAGTCAGAGGTGCTCAAGGGAAAGAAAGTGGAGTAAGAGAAAGGGGAAGATTTTTGCTCCCAGTTTCCGAAATCAAAGATCCCTTGTGGGAAATTCCAATGACTATTTTTGGGGTGAGATTTCAAAAAGAAGAATTTCCACGAATAAGGTTCACTGAAGTTTCAAGTTCAACTGCATAACAACTTCATAAAAACATGTCATCCAACCCATAAATATTTCAAGAACCATTACTATTATGTAAATTTTAAAAAAATAGTAAGTTTATTCTATATCTTCATCATCAAGGTCTAGGTCATCCAGGTCTTGGAAAAGTGATTCATCTACCTCTACTTCACCTTTAAAAAAATGATACAAAAACAAAATTATGAAAATGAAGAAAAAAAAAATAACGCCTAATGGTTCACTAGAACTGATGTGTTTTGGCCACATAAAAGTGAATTCATAGTTCAATCTCCTAGGTGAATCTCACAGTAGGATAGCATTTTTTCATAAATCACTGATGTGGGTCAATAGCCGGAAAATTTCACAGTGAAAAATTTTAGACAACTTACGTTCTAAGAAAGCAGCATCTGAGTCTCTCATGGAGTCATCTTGTTCAAAGAGTTGTCTCCCTAAAGCAAAACACACAGAAAAAAAGATTATCAACTAGTCTGAGCATGGTTACTTTGCTTCATGGGTCAACCAGACCTTCAAAAAAGTGACATGGGTGTTAAATTCTCCCAGAACTAAAAAATGGCGACATAAATCATGCATACAAGTCTTCATGACATTAAATAAATACCGTTTGGTTCCATGATGGTCTTTGGTTACCCACAGGTTGCTTTAAAAATTCACTAGTTCCTGTTTAAAATCTTGATTGAAGGAGGGCATTGTGAAGATTAAGTGTCACTTGCAGTGACACATCACAGTAACCTAACACAGGCAACCTCATTCCCAAGGCTCCGGAAAAAAGAGACATTGCAGTAACTAGGTTTATGACTAAGTTTGTAACTACTGAAAATTGGACTGCTAAAATAAGATGCTAACTAACTAAATAAAATATAACAGTCATACTGATAGGAGAACATAATGAGTAAGTAATTAAAATCAGCAGAACTAAAAAAACTGCAAAAAACAACTAGAGCATTCCATGATTCTAGACGAAAATTCAACAAAATTCTCACAGACAATAATTTGTAAAGTGCAAACTTAGTTGGTCTGTTGAGAAAATGTCTCTATTGCAATCCTTACGACACCTTACCTGTGAGTTTTCCTTTAGGTATTTCATTTTTATTCTCTTTAGTCTGCATCATTTCTTGCTCAAAAGCTCTTCTCCAGGCCACAAATGTTTCAAGTGTTACTGGGGTCCCTGTGAATTTGGTTTTCTCTGCCTCCTCAGCCTCTTTTTCTTTTCTCAACTTCTCTTCTTCTTTGTTATTTTTTAATTTATCCATGAACTTGTTGAGTTTTTCTTGTGCAGCTGATACTAAGGTAAAAATCATTGCCATCCCCAAGTTTTCTTGTGCCTATAGCAGATAAATTAAACATTCTGCACATAAATTATGATTGAGACAAAAATATTTCTGCCTTTGTGGGTTTCTTCTCAATTTCCTATGTCTTCTAACTGGTTGTTTTTGTTTTCTAACTAGCTGATCTTGTTTTTGTGAAGAGAATTTTGGAGCAAAAAAGCAACCTGGGATGGTTTTTTCCAAACTTGAACCACACATTCACAGGATGTAGTAACAGTTGACTTAATATACTCTGTTACACTTTGCTATGAATTGATCAGTCTCTCCAATCTAGTCATTTACTCATTCAAGCGAGTGGTTTGGTCATTCATCAGTTTCAAACATCATCCATGTCTATTCAAAGTTTTTGGTGAGCCTTTAACCCATTCATGCAAGTTTTTTCAGGTAATCAAAGAAGTCCTTAGTCATTCAGTTTACCCATTAAAGTGGCGATGCGGAAAGAAGCTTTGTCTTTCAACATTTTTCATTAAGACTCATCACTATATTTATTTCCATGGGAGAACACAAATATACCAACTCTCCTGTTTTATCTGGGAATCTCCCAGATACTGGATGAGGCTTCTACTCCCTGTCGAGTTTAATAAATAAACTGGATATATGCTATTTCACATTATCTTTCTAGGCAAAAGTGCATCACCTCTTGCTCTAAATACTCTCTAAGTCCCTCAGCATCTGAATTATCCAATCCTTCATACAATGGCACTTCAATAATAGGGGCCTCATCGGGGTAAGTGTCTACATACGAGAACTGCAAAGTGGCACAAACTGAAACAAGAATATGTTTAAAGTAGTTATTGCTTTAGTAACCATACATGTAAGTGTATTTTGGGCAATGTGTACTTCCAGAATGTATCCATACCCAATGCATGAAAGATCAGCAGTAATTACAAAAGGCAGGGGGGTGTTCTAATGTTCAGAATTTTAAAAATAGTTATATGGAAAGCTAAAGAATGGAAAAAATGTAGATGAATATCAGAATTTTTAACAGAATTTGAACTAGCTGAGTGTGTAAATC